>NW_011337746.1:0-3611 GCF_000735185.1 Notothenia coriiceps
CATTAAAAATAACATTAATGCATACACACATTGGACTGTGGCAGATTAATTAGTATTTGTGGGCATGTGTGTGTGTGTGTGTGTGTGCGTGCGTGCGTGCGTGCGTGCGTGCGTGCGTGCGTGTGTGTGTGTGTGTGTGTGTCACTATACTCAAAGGCACCATACAATATATTAAACATATTAAAATTGCATCTCTACCTTTCTGTCTCTCTTGGGAGTGCCAACAGCAAAATGAAAGCAGAGGAAGTGCTTTGTAAATCAATAATACTAAGTTCAGCCATTCTTCATTAGATGGTGTGTGTATCTGAGTGTGAATAAGATAAATTTGGTATAAGTGTTTTTGGAAAAGTAACAGAGTAAGGAAAGACAAAAAGAGCGGGGAGAAAAAAAGGACACGAAATGCTGTACACTTCTCTGCCATTGCTGTTTTCTCTAAGTGTGTGTAGACATGAGGGCTGATGTTCCCCAAGAGTCTGCCGCATTAGACCCAGGCAATCACACACCATCAGGCCTCTGCACATTAACTGCCTGAATCCTAATTAGATCAATGCCGATGAAGTCACACAAACACACACACACACACAGACACAGACACACAGTACATTAAAGTATCCCCTTGTGATCGAGGCCTAGCAATATGAACCAGCTCATATGGTTTACTGCTGGTAAATATCACTACAGGGAATATTGTCTATTTATGTTGTCTGTCGCTCTCTATCGCATTGTTAAGACTGGCAAATATATTGTTTTATTTTAAAATGGCAGTGGATGAGGCATTATTGTCTCCGAGTGAACCAAATAAAACGATGTTCCTTCTCTGTCTGTCCACAGACTTTTTTTCTGTCTCACAGTTCCCACATTCTTGACACAACTCATAGTCCTTCAAAGGACTCCCTGTAGCCTCAAACGCTTATGAAAACGCTTCATTGCCTATGAAGCCTCCATTTTAGCTATCTGTGGTTCACACCACATGAGTTCAAGGGACGAAGTTATCAAAGGACTCACGGCCTCATCAGACAGCGAGTCGCAGCAGACGGATCCGGCTGTGGCATTAGAAACTGCTTCTATGTGTCGATGTGGAGGAAATAAAAACATTTTGATATTTCTGCGATTACTTAGTCATTGAAGATTTGAATATTCATTGTGCAGGAAAACTTTTTGCATGAATCATTGTAATGTTTTGTAGGATTTTACGCCATGCTCTTGCACCCAAAATACACTATACATCATTTCAAGATATATTACCAACAAGCACTTTATAGAAAAATCTCTATTAAGAAATGGACTTTCTGTTTATATAGCGTCGGTCCACAAACAAATATTCAAATACAATTTCAAAGACAGAATACAACAACAAGTTTTCGGGTAACCCAATAGACACCACAGTACAACATTTCAAATTTTAGACAAATCTATATTTACATCAACAGGACACCAAATTATGCTAATTCACTAGTTATGGGCATATTGCCTCGCAGGATTGAAAGTTGTGATTACAAACAAAGGTGGCTCTTAAACAATCTGCCGTTTGTCTTCATCACGGCGTTTGTGTTTTGTCTGATTACGAAGTGTGTTTGTATGTGTGTTTGCCATGGATGGAAGCAGAGAGGGATCGTGAAATGATCCACTCTGTCTCAATGAGTCCAAGCTGGCCACATGGAGTCTGGGCACGGCACCGGCCATCTGGCCCGGCTGGCAGTGCCTGCCTAATGGAGCGCAGGCTGGGGTTCTGGCTGGCAGGATGAGTCTTCAGTTTGGATAATGACTATAGTGATTAAATTGGGTGTGGATTTTGAACCTGGCTGCGAGAACATTAGGCAGTAAGTAGTTTCCATTGCTGGCTCTGTAACATCTTGGACACAAAAGCACAAACAGCAGTGTGAGTGGATGTGAGGCTTGTTGATAATGTGGATAAGCTTCATAGTTAAAGCACATCTGATCCTTGCATCTTGCATCTGCCCAGTTTGTCTAACGGAGGAGATTTACTCAAGTCAGGTTTAAGAGCCCTAAGAGCAAGTCTTTGAATTCAAACGGTAAATGATATGTGGAAACTGACAAAGCTGTCCAATTACTCCAATGAGATCCTTGCTCACAGCGTAATTAGCTGAATGATTCAAAAAAAGTCCTCAATGCAAACAACTCAGTCTCCTGAAAGATAATTATAGCTGTTTGCTTATCTTTTTCTCCGGCTTAAGCCTTAAAGTTATAAAACTAACCTTTGAGGAGTTTCAATGTAAGCGCATTCTTCAAGGGCTTACAAGAAAATACATTTTTAAATAGAATATGTGAAAGACAAAGGTTATTTTTCTGCAGGGTTTTGAAGTCATAGTTTTCAGCTTATGCTTGGCTGCCGCTTTGTGATTTGGTATGGGAAGTATTATGCAGGTCTCATTTGTGGCTGGCAGAAAGAAAGGCCAGCTAAACAAAAACAGCCTCCTGATTCCCTCTGGCATGGCAGAGGTTTCTGCAGAGGCCTCTTTCACTTTGATCCTTACTGTTTCTATCTATCTCAGTCCTCCGGCTTCTGTAATTTACTGGCTGGCCCTTGAGCATTTGTGGCCAGCTTTCAAACATAAATACAAATGCACTCGTTAATAAAAACACAAGCCTGCACACTTTATTTAAAAATCACATATAAAAACCACGTTCTTCACGTACAAAAGTGTATTTAAATGCCATCATTAGCCGCAACTGACATTTGAAAATTCCTGGCTGCCAACAATTTGCAGGGATTTGCTAATTAAGAACATCTCTATGCTGGCACAACACAGCACAGTTTGAGTTTGAAGATAACAAAAACTTAAAGCAAGTGAAGCATCCCTGGCACGGGCCGCTGTGACTCATCAAAGACTCACCTCCCTGTGTGCCCCTCCGCTATGCAAATAGCTACTGAGAAGATGACCTTTTTAACTGGAAATAACAGGCATGAATATGTAAATGTAGGTATCTGGTGACTTTGGCCAACAAGCAAGGCTGCATAATCGTACTATCATCCGCCCACACACAAAGCCTGAGTGTGACCTCCACTGTGATCGTTTCGCCTTGCAGACAGCGTGTGTGTGTGTGTGTGTGTGTGTGTGTGTGTGTGTGTGTGTGTGTGTGTGTGTGTGTGTGTGTGTGTGTGTGTGTGTGTGTGTGTGTGTGTGTGTGTGTGTGTGTGTGTGCGGCTGATATTTCCTGCCTGCTGACCTACTGCACTCCTTATTCCGAGCTTTTCCCTCCTCTCCCTCTCTGTCTCTGTGTGATCTGATATTTGATGCCTCGTTAATGATTAGCAGCCTCTGGACTCTGTACACTCTGTTAGTCAGCTGCAGAGACACATGACTTTAATGGCAATCATATATACAGTGGGGCAAAAAAGTATTTAGTCAGCCACCAATTGTGCAAGTTCTCCCACTTAAAAAGATGAGAGAGGCCTGTAATTTTCTTCCTAGGTATACCTCAACTATGAGAGACAAAATGAGAAGAAAAAAAATCCAGAAAATCACATTGTCTGATTTTTAAAGAATTTATTTGCAAATTATGGTGGAAAATAAGTGTTTGGTCAATAACAAAAGTTAATCTCAATACTTTGTTATATACCCTTTAGTTGGCAATGACAGAGGTCAAAC
>NW_011337747.1:0-2288 GCF_000735185.1 Notothenia coriiceps
CCCATGTCATGGCCATTTCTACTGATCATAATTCCATTGTTGAGGTATACTAAAATAGATTTATACCGTGCAATTTTCCAAACTCACATTGGTTTCTCATACAGCATCTCTGTAAAGTATGTGTATTCACCGGTATTAACTTTCTGTCCTAAATGGCTTGCTGGAGCTCCTGCCCCCCCTCCTTGTGAGCCCAGTGTGCTCTGATTGGTCGCGAAGCTGAGAAGCTTGTTGCTGCTCGCTGCTGCTGCTCGCTGCTGCAACGGAGCAGACATGCTTCCGTGTCTGCGATACAGGAGAACAAGCGAAACACATCCTGAGCACACACAAACACTCACAGCCGAAGTAAAAACAATAAGTGTGGCTTGATATTGAGTAAGAAAAAGGTTTATAACGCTGTGAGCATGGGTCTGCGGAGAGCATTTCTCCGCCACCCCAACGTAGTAGCCCGAAAAACGTTTACCCATTTAAACAGTCGTGGTAGATACCTTGTTTTTTTTAAACATCATAAGTACACAAACAACAATGAATACTTACAGGTTGTGTACTCAAATCTCCCGCTGGTCCAAACAAAGTAGGAACAGCATCGTCCTTCAGTGCCCTACGCTGTGCATATCCGGCATGAATCGCTGAAAGGTTTGGGAAGCTTTGTTTCGTGAAATGCTGGCAGAGGGTGCGGCCATAGCTCTGGGCGTGGCTACTGGATATCCCTATGTAGCGATACCCAGGAAGTAAACAATGGAAAAAGAGAAATCTACAACGAGGCGTTTTGGGGCAGCATAGACTGTGTTGTTAGAGTTTTACTCGCTACAGGGTGTACTTTGAGGGTTTGTGACTCTGCAGACCGTTTACATGCAGAAAAACCTTCATCACACACAAGGGGGCGGCTAATAACTGTAAAAGCATGACATGGGACCTTTAAAATCTGAGGGTCATTTTTGCAGTGGTCCTTTAAATGTTTAGCTCAGGGCTCGACAGTCATGGTTGCCATGTTGCCATTGGCAGCCAGTCAGAAAAAATGTCAACCGCTTCTTGGCCTTAGGTTGCCATAAGTGGCAACCAGTTTTTAACATAAAGAAATAAGGACAGCAAAATGTGCACCCCAAAATAGATAAATTATTTGTTTTATTAAGTGATATTTAATTATTGTTGTGACCAGTCGGAACCTGATACTTAAGTTGCACGTGCATTGGTGTGATTACGGAGCCAGAGCGCGGTGCACGTTTACTCCCGCGCGCTGTGCGCCGTGTTTGTGTTTCAAAAAATGGCGAAGCAAATTAAGTTCTTTGACTGTGGGGTAAAAAGTTCGGCCAAACCGTCAACATCTCAAATTAATGTTTATTCAACTGATACAGTGCAAGATGAACCGGAATGAAAAGCAAAGAGGAAATTTGTAAAGTCTTGGGTGGCGAAATATCCCGGCATCTTTGAGCTCGACGGAAAATTATTATATAATTATATATTGTACATGCAAAGCATGTACAATATATACTTCCATTAGTGACGCATCAAGTTCACTAGTTCAAGCTAGTGCATCTTTCAGAACCACAGGGCTAGACAACCATTGGAACTGCAAGCAACATGAGCAGCTCAACGATATAATGAGGCGGAGGCTGCAAGAGCTGGGGTACCCGTTAACGGGCCAATGAACACCGCAATTCGCAAAATGAATGCAGCCAACCGGCAGATCTTAATCAGCCTTTTCAACACTGTATATTATGTCCTGAAAAATGAGGAACCCTTTACATCGTTGCCTCGTCTGCTGGATCTTCAGATAAAGAACGGATCTGATTTGCGGCGTCTGACGAGCTACATACAGGACAGATCAGGCATGCAGGAGGTAATGTTTACACGCGCGCGCGCGCACACACACACAACTTGCTATACATTTAAATATGAAAAGGTTCAACTACGCACACACAATCTCTGCTCGCGCAGCACGCTCGCAGGCAGATAATGTACTGCGCACCTTGGAGGTGCAGCGCAGCTCTGTTAGGGTCTACTTCTAAATTACCATTCAGAACTGTTTAATTAATATTTTGTTTTATGAAGAAATATGCAGATATTTTCCATATTTAAGCCATACCCATAAATGTATACAAATAATACCTACCTCAGTGCATATTTTACAGTGATTAGAACAGTCAATTGTTTTACATACCTCTGTTTTGTGTTTTGTATAGACTTACTTACATTGTAGAAAACATCAGGCATTCAGTCAACACTTCATTGTGAAATACAACAGCCATATCTATTTTATTTGATGGAGCAACAGATAACAGCGTCCAGGA
>NW_011337748.1:0-2524 GCF_000735185.1 Notothenia coriiceps
AATGTAAACAGCAGCGCGCTGGTCTCGTGAGAAACGGAGTGTGGAACAACTAATCACATCTTCATTATTCTCCTGAAATTTAAATATGCCCATTCGCTAGTCTGACAGGTGCGTGGTTCTCACTGCGCCTCTAATACCTCATTCACACCAACGCAACTCCGGTTCAAGCTCCGTGCTAGAGCTTTTCAGGTTCAGAACCGGTTCTTCGGTCTAGCTCCGGCTCTTTTCACACTGCCCAGAGTCCGACTGGTGCTGCGTCATTGCGTCATCGTTTGCATCATGATGTAACCGTTTGCGTGCCCGCTTCATAAATCCAAACCGCGCGGAAACCCCTCAGAGCTCACACCGACAACAACAACAATGGCCGATTGTGCTCCAGCTTCCTCTGTACCTCTTCGGAAGACCAGATTCCCAGTAGGCAGCTGGTCTCCTCAGTGGATCACTGCTGCTTGTTAAGTTTCTCCATCGTTGTGTGCAAACTGGATAAAACGCCGGATTTTTGTTGTTGTTCAGGAGTTGATCCCGCCCCTGCCCCCGCCTTGACATAAGCGTGACGTATGCGGTGCTTTTGCTCTAGCCGGACAACTTTTTGGTGCTTGAAACAAACCGGATTCCGGAGCTAAGAGGCCGCTCCGCTGTGGTGTGAACAGGAAAACTCTGTGCTTTTCAAGCTCCAGCTCCGAACCGGCCCTGAAACACTGTTGAACAACTTTGAACAACTTCAATATATGCCGCATTAATGGATTTGGCCTGCAGTCACTGCATCTGGGCTGAATTAAACACTTATTATTTTAGTCCTGTGTGTTTATTAGAGGCCATGTCAGCAGACCACATCAGATTATGCCAGCGTTGCGTTCACAAGATATACAAGCCACAAACTGGCAATCGAAACATGCTACAACTGAGGGACAGTGAATGAGACACACAGACACAGACACACCCACACACACACAAACGCACACCTTGAGGGAGGGTAAAAAAATGAAATGATGGCAAACTATTTGTACCATTGTAAACCCTGTCAGCAAGCCTTCCCATGACAGGATGGACATGGTACAAATAGTTTGCCATCATTTCATTATTATCCAAATACTTTTTCCATTAACTGAAATATATTGTTGAGAAAGGGACTATAGCTTTCTGAAAATGTACATTTTATAATCACTATGTAATTACAATGTATTAACTCTTTGAATATTGTCCATGATAGGGTGGATACATTTCGCTGTTTGCATGTACTTGCAGTTAATTTATAAAAAGTGTGGGAGCTTGACCAACATCCATTTCTAACAGCATACTGTATACTTAATACAATGAATATGAAGTTTAATGGACAATCTCAGATTTCTTTTTTTGGAAATGGGGAAGTCTCAAATGGTGATGCTGATTCAACTCCTAACACCCAACTCTAGAATTGATTGTGATTAAATATGGGTCGGACGTCCATAGTCCTCTCGGGATCAATTGTAATACATGGGTTGATGATCTGAGCATGTTAGCATTTAGCACAGCCTTAAAGAGCTGCTAGCATAATTATTTTCCTCTCAAAACTATATATAATATACAATATAAAGATATTTTTCATTATCAATGTATTTTTTAACCACACAGGAAATGTTGATAATGATTATATCATAAAACGTTTAGCCTGTAAATTAGTTTTCGTATGTTGTGGTTGCAGTAAACGATAATTTTCACTATTCGCTAACAGGCGTTTGGCTTTTTAAAACAGACTTTAGGTCCCTTATTGTATAATATATGTAACTCTGAATTTCTACATAATGTGTGCTTTTACTTTTTGTACTTCTTTGGTGCTTACACTTTGGTTAATTGTGTGTCACTTCGAATTGCAGCAGAGTATTTCCACTCAGTGATACTACGACTGTTACCGAATACAAAAAAAATGCCTGCTTTTATTTAATCCTGTCTTCTCTCTTCTTCCACCTCTCCCTCACTGTTTCACTCTCTCGGGTGTAATTGGCCTCAGTGTGTTTTTCTGCTCGTATGCTACATTAATTATCACAGCAATCAGACCGGGGACAATATGGCTTTATTTGTTCCTGCGGGAGAGCGCCGTGTGCTGCGTGTGTGTGTGTGTGTGTGTGTGTGTGTGTGTCTGCGTGTGTGTGTGTGTGTGTGTGTGTTGACGTGTGTGTGTGCAGGCAGGTGATATTCATATGCATGTTAGGTACAGTTGAGCACTTGTATGGCTCATTATAAGCACTAACAAGGCTTCAGTAGCTGTATGTTCAGCCCTCAGGGAGCTGCTGTGAACACCTTCTCTCACAGGACTGAAAGTACACACCAACAACCACACAAACACACAACGGTAGAGAAAACAATTAGAGAGAATCCGTGTGTGTGTTCACATCGCAGGGCGCAAGTCTGCAAACAGTTGTCTGACTTTCTTTTGTTGTCTTTCCTGACTCGTCATCCTCCTCATGCTTTACTAATTACACGTTGCTATTAATATGAAACATAACCCTTTTCTTTACGTACAAACAACACGTGAGAGAAGGTGGTA
>NW_011337749.1:0-35009 GCF_000735185.1 Notothenia coriiceps
GTTAATGTCTCTGTTTAGTGAACTACAGCAATCTGAAAGCCTGTACATTATTTATATCACACTTTATCAGTAGAAAAATGCAGGAAATGACTTTTTTAATGCAGTATTTTCTGATTTATGGCGCAACACAAAGATATTTCGCTCTGTGCAAACCTTTGACTAATATGTCAACAACATGAAACAAGAATATGAACCTGGCTTTATCCAATGTTCACACAAGAGTTCTACATCCTGACACATCCTTCATCTACACTGTCTCAACTGAAAGAGGACCAGAAACACACAAAATATAATAAAATGTGGAGACTTTGGGATATTTATCTCCCATTCTTTTACTTTTCGGGCATTTTACAGACCAGACATGTTGTTGATGTCACTATTTACCAAACTACCACTTTTTCTGAAAAATGCATAAAATGATGCAATATATGTTAAATACATGGTTTATACATGTAATTACTGGGCTTCCATTTCTTCTGATTACCTCATTTGGGCATGCACATTTGCCACGCGCAAACCTACCTCTTGGATTTGGAAAGGTTGGCATGTATGCTTAACAACGGTCAATAAATCCTTGAAAGTGGTCTGTCTGTTCTGGATTAACAACGTGTCACCTGAAATGACCAATCAGAATCGAGTATTCAATTAAGCCATGTAATAAAGCAAGATATCTCAACTACTACGGAAAGGACTGGTTTAATGAATAATTTTCGGTGAAGAAATCTTAAAGCAGATCAATCCTGAGATGTACTCATTACTGCTCTTCTGAAGGTGAATTCCTTAAAAGTTGGATACTCAAGTTCATCTTGCACCATTCCTTCAACTTTACATTTTTAGTCCCATTGAAAAGGTCCCAACAATAAAAGAAAACAATTACATCATATGTTGTGTTCCTCCAATACTTTCATACTGTATGATGTAAGGAGTTGGGGACCACCAGCAATTCTCTAGACTGTTACTCTTGTGTATCCTCCTATTATTGGGTTATTCCTACAGTTTATTTAATATTCAATATAAGTAAAATGTTTTGTATGTTCACAAACTTGATCGGCCAAAAATGATTTGCTTGTTAACATTGTCTTATATAGATATATAGATATCCAACTCATCTCTTTTTTCGGCACCAAGATTATGCACTTCTGATTCATTTTCTAAATGGTAATTGTGAATAATAATAATAATAATAATAATAATAAAAATGGTTATATCGTTTTTAATTCTGGTTCTTCTGGTTTCATTCTCATGTTCTCATATGTCTTTCCAAGCAGTATCACATAATGATAAGAAGATCAGTATTCTAGCAGCACAAGTCCTTGTTGCCAAGGTTCAGACGTCTACTGTCTACAATGGTGAAGTCCTTGGCCAGGCAGATGGTCTGGCACCCGGCTTGGCCACGTTCTCTGTTTAGGTTTCCTTTTTCACGCCATCTTCCAATCCTGCGAACAGAGACAGAGTGAGAAAAAAGATATAGTGAGAGGAGGACAAAGTTGAAAGAGAAGAGAGACGAGGGATAGATTGTGTGATAGAAGAGCTGGTATCTCTTCCTCTTCTAGGACGTTCAGTGCATCTGGTCGTCGATAGAGTTTGGTAGAATCGCCTCTGTGGTTCTGAACGGCAACGTTTTTTCACTCACTCAGTTTGGAAGAACAAGTAGCTTTTCCCAGAAGCGTGAACAAATGAGCCAGAAATATGTTAAAAAGATCAGACGATTTTGAAATATAAGAGGTGACTTATATTTGAAACAGTAAATGGTTTGATTGATGGTTATTGGAAAAGAGAGAGTCATTGCTGCCCAGTCTTTTCTATATTGTATCCTCTGGCAAGGCTTTCTTATTAGAATGTTAGAATGTGTAACTAAGCCTTTTTCACAGCAGACATTTTGACTTGTCATAGTAGGAAAAGCACAGGTGCAAACTTCCAGGGTTAAGCTGTGCATGCAACACAATTCAAATGTTGTACATGTACAATGTAGTAATAATTTAACCACATTCTCAACCGCATGAAGGCAAAAGTATGCACAAGCCTTTGGAAGCTGCTTTGTTGGTGGACTCGATTAGACCAAAGACACCACAGACTAACAAGCACGCCTTAGCACACTTTAGATATCTTGTTACAAAATTACAATGCCACTCTCCAGGTTCAGGGTTAAATGACCTGCAGGTACAGGCGTGCTCCATTAGCAATCACCTTGAAGTTTTGGAGTGCAATCTGATAACAAATATTAAATCATATCTCACCAAATAATGTATGCTGTCACAGAGCTGCTTCTATGGTCTTGCGTCAGTGATGTATTTCAATAATGTGATGAAAGTGGTCCTTCAATTCCCTCTCCGCCATCTTGGGCTCGGTGCCATTTGTCTTAATGAATTTGAACCACTGCCAGAGGGATTTTAGAGCTGATGAGATCTGTATACTATGATATAAATCAACTTTCTTTAGTGTTGCTTCTGTATAAAAGTTTGCAAGAATATGCATAGAGCACAATTCAAATGATATTTACCATATTTTCTTTTTGCTGATGTCCACGTTGTGCATATACTGTACGTGTGTGTGCGTATACATGTGCTCGTGTGCCTGTCTGTGTTTGTGCTGCAGGCAGGTGATCTGACAGAGGGGAGTTAATCTGTCTGATAAAAGCCTCCCCTGCTCCTTTTCTCTGTCTGCCTTTTTCTTTGTTACTTTATTCATCATTCTTTCTTGGTCATCCCCTTCCCTTTCTCTCTCTCTTTTCTTATCTTCTCTTCTCTTTCACCTTGATTCACTCTTTTAGGCAGACTCTGCTTCACTATAAAGGGAGGCAGATATAAATCTGTTTCTCCTCTGTCACTGTCCTATTAGTTTTCTGTCTTTCATCTGGGCTTTACCTTCACCTTGATTCTACTACCACCCCCCCCCCACTCTGCCATTCAGGGTTTGAGGCCCAGCTCACGCCATTATGCTCCAAAAAGCATTTGGCAGTAGCTCCTTGAGGAGAAGGAAAGGCAAGCAAAGGGGCTTTTAGTAATTTAGACATTGTTTTGGATGACTGATCCTTAAAGTGGAATTGGGAACAATTTGTCCATTTGTATTTAACTATAAAATATTCTCGAAAAGATTACTGTTTGTAAGCATATATAGCAAATACTGTGTATCTACATTTATACTTTGATAATAACACTCCTGTCTTTAACATCCTATACATTCTGTGGTGATGGATGGATTCCTGGACACCCCCTCTTCCTACATGTACTCTGTACAAGTGCCCTTCACCTGGGTTTCTGGGCTTGCTGTCCTTGAGCAGTTGGCTCTTTGCCACCATTACCGCTACTTAATGGGGCTTGCTTAAGGCGTAAGAGCAGCAATTAGCTGAGCTCCTGTTTCTCCTGTTATTATCGTCTAGTAATACCGTATCATCATGAACACTCCAAAACTCAAACCGCACTGGCTGCTGTTACACCATCCAACTATCTACAGTATGGCGCAAAGACCACCACTATCTTTCGAGCAAACTGACACACAATGTAACACCTACAGCAATCGCTTCCTTCCACTCTTCCACACTTCACTACACTAGCTATGGTACATTGAAGCAGTGGCTGACCTAGTCTGTATATCAAGACTGCAGCCACCTTAGCATCAGCAAGCTCAAATGCTCAAAATTGCAATTTAACAAGCTGATTTTTAGCAGGTGTAATGTTATGCATATTGGTTTAGCATGTTTACTATTTAGCACTGAACACAAAATATAGCTGAGGCTGATGCGAAATGTCATTTGTTTAATATTTGACCTGATTATGATGCTGGATAAAAATTCTGAGGATCAGTTGGTAACGTCGTTTAAAAACATTACAATTTCTTCCCATAGGAACATTGAATGTCTGTAGAAATTCATTTAGTAGTTGTCAAGATGCTTTACCT
The DNA here is from genome assembly GCF_000735185.1 of Notothenia coriiceps. Taxonomy (NCBI): domain Eukaryota; kingdom Metazoa; phylum Chordata; class Actinopteri; order Perciformes; family Nototheniidae; genus Notothenia; species Notothenia coriiceps. The sequence continues at coordinate 3,898 of NW_011337749.1, forward strand.
CTGGGGATCATGAATGTCTGACAGATACATCGACATATGGTCTGCTAAGGTCACAAATGGGGCTAAATGTACTTTGACATTATGAAAAAGTGTGTCGCTGACTACACATCAGCGACAATTTTTCAGTACAGCTAATTTACTGTTTTATTATTGAATGACCAAATGAAGCACTTAAAATATCTTCCTCACTATCAAAGTTCTCAAACATTAAGAAAATAACCAACCACTGAAATGTTAAACATCAGTTTTCAATGGAACAAATAATATGAGACTTTATTCAGCCTGCATACAGTAAAATAATTGCACCTGCAATGCTCCACTGTGACTTTTCAAGAGACATCCCGGAGGTCCAATTTAAAGGCTTTGTATTACAGGTTTACACAGTAGTTTTGCAGATGTGACATATGGAGTAGACGTAGCACCACCCCAACCCTTCACCTGCCAAGTGAATGTACCCTCACATGGGCTTAAGGTCTGACATTAATGATGGGAAGATGTGGACCTTTAACTTGACCTTGTGGCACACTTTAATGTGATGTATTACTGTTGAGCGTTTCTGGTGTGTTGTTTGTCTTCTTAATTGTTTGAGAAACTCCAGAATTGATATAATTGACATTAATGGGCCAAATAATGGAGACTGAGTGAGCTCCAAGAGCTGCTGTGACCTCTCTTTTCAAAGGATAGAAATGAATGTAGGCTTGAATAAAAGATTACCTTGCCAACATTCCTGAACTGGCCATCTGGAAAAACAGACAAAAATCCAGATGGATTCACTTTGGTCTGCTGGAGCAGGTGTGTTAAATCTATTCTCCACTGTACTTTATTCCATTTGCCATTTGCTGCCATGTGGCCTGCAGAGTTAGCTGCGCCTTTTGACCACTTTTGTGTGTACATGAGGTTGTAAGCAAACGTCGGATGCATGGCTTTCATCTGTTTAGGTTGTTTTTTTGTTCATATTTTTCATATGACTTAACAGCTGCCAGTCTCTTTTGCCAAACCGAGACTTGAACTTGATTTGCTTAATGCCTTGCTTTTCGAGAGTCCTGATGTCACGTCGAGCCTAGCCTCTGTTCCAGCAAGTATTTCTAGACAATTGCAGTTTGTTCCTTGTACAGTAGCTACTTTCAATACTTAACATAATTCAGAATACATCACACCTGGTATTTTGGTGATTTTATTAAAGTTGAAGAATCATTAGTTTGTGAGCGAAAAGAAGAAACAAATCAGCTTCTATGAGAATTTCCAAGTATTGCAGACCATTGATTGCTGTTGACTGTGAGCTGACAGCTGGTAAAATGCAAATACTTTTCTCTAATAATCTGTAGCCTCACAACACACAAAAGCCATTTTAGAACCACTGTTGTCCCATCAGGCATTGCCATAGCAGTGTACACAAATATTCCTGCTCTTTCAGCCAAGCTGTGACACTTCCTGTGTAACATTGCACTTCACACTGAGAGAAAAAAGAGCTTATAGGATGTCTCGCTTTTTGTGATATTTACTCCTCGCAGAGAAGGGAAGTCATCATAAATAACTGTACAATGTCGCTGCCAAGAGAAAGGAGGAAAGGACAGAACATGACATGGTGGCTTGACAGGACTTCACGTCTGAGTGACAAGACATGCAGCTGCCCTGCAGATTTCCCTTTTGTATCTATTGAGTACGAGCTCAAATAGCTCTACTTCCTTATTTGGCACCAACATTGAGAAACTCTTGATTAGAATAATCTAAGCCATTGATTTGATTTGGTGGAGTTTGAATGGTCTTTTATTGGTTGTAATGAGCCAGTATGCTGCCATTGACTGATTATAGTTTGAGAAGAAAATGGATGTTGGACTGCAGCTGGGATGATGGAGAAACAAAGCAAAGTATTTTGTATTATTGTTTGTTGCTGTTCGACAATAAGTTTCATATTTTGGTGATTTTTGTAACTGAGACACAACCATTTGTTGCCTTTAGGATATCGGAAAGAGGGTTTAAACCTCAAAGGGGAAGATTGAGTGTGCACAGAGCAGCAGCAGTGTCTTGAAGCAAGACAAAAAAAAAGCTCAATAAACACACTCTGGTCTCTGGAGTGGTCTGCCTGGCAGCCATGAACACCACAGTAAATGTATACTGCTGCAAACAGACAACACATGGTCAGACATGGACACAGGCACATAAACAGACTCACATGTACAACACATCATAAAGACTACACAAAGAGACACACAGAGACACACATACACACCGAGCCAAGAGGCCAAGGCAAACCCCCTTCATAGTGAACCTGCAGGCCTCCACCCATTTTCACACAGACAAACATCAGGGGAGGCAATTTTCACTACAACACCTGCTGCAGTTGCCTCAGTGAATCGATCTGGTCGTTTCAGAAATAGTAAGCAGGGAAGAGCAGATACTTCAGGGCGTTTCTGTTGAGGAAAAAGCTGTGATTTAGGAGCTGGAGTCACTCATACAATGGTCTCTGCCTCAATTTAATCTGTAAATATACTGTACATATGAATGGGTTTAAAACTCAAGTTTAGTACAGGCTCCCTGATAATATGTTGTCCTTAAAAATCTCACATATTCCTGGCAAAGAAGCCCAGTGTTCCTTTTCATAGATAAAATGTAGTTATTGTATTGGAGTCATTTATTTAAATATAAATGAACACTGATGGTCAAACTAACCATACATACATTAAACTTAAATCACACACAGCTCTTATGTTCATATATTTATATAAACGCTTTATTTGTTTGTTTTTAGGATACTTCTGTAAGAGCAGGAATAACTAGTTATAATGTTTAAGAAAAAATGAAACCCCAGCCATGTTTTATTGGATGAAGTGTAAGAAATCCGCCTTTTTTTCTCACTTAGAGCGAAATGTGGAAACAAAATACGAATTATCCATTAAATGGCACAAACAAGAAGAAAACTTCATAGACAAGGTATTACATTTCTGAATATAGCGAATTTGGTGACATTTGATTTCAGCTTTGAGACAACTATATTGTACAATTCCTTATTGAAAATATGTTTTCCACATTCCTTCTTTATTAATGTTTCAACTTTTTTAATAAGCGAGAGTGTGAAGGTCTTTGTTTCATTATACTAGAGATAAGAGATTATAAGAGGGGAGGATGAAGAGAGGACTGAAAACAGCTGGGAGTTTTAGCAAATCAGCTTAGAAAGGCCTTGTGATTCCATAGAGGCGGTGGGAGGAGAGGAGAGAGGCTGGATAGCTACTTCTGGCTGGGCTCGAGCCTGAACTTTAAAAGAGACAGAGACAGAGGGCTGACTGAGTGGCAGGATGGGAGAGAAGGGTAAGAGCAGGGAAGGGGGGAGTGCTAGCCCTGCAGCTATCAGTACCAGTAGGAGGAGAAGAGAGAGTTTAAAGGGGAGTGGGGAGGAAAAACATGAGAGAATCAGACACAGACTGGCTGCTTGGATTTGAAAAGGAAGGAAGGAAGGAAGAGAGGAGATTATTGCAGCTCGCTGAGAAAGGAGTGTGGATGTTTGCAGCGTGAGAAGGCAAGTCTGTGACTAGTGTTCCTCAAAGGACACTGGGAAGGTAAGCTGGCATTTTCAGGGTGGTTGTTATGAGAACGTTTGTCAGGTATCCGGTTATGTTTGTAATGTGTCCGACTTGGCATAAACATTTGAGAATATGCCCAAATGAAATTGACCTTACAAAGTTTAACCCTGAGGGGAATCATGCTCTCAACCAGCAGGTCTTGTGATTTGCCTCAATGAATACCAAGTCATTTATTTTTCTCTGATTGTGTTTTGTGAATGTTTGCACACCCCTGCTCGTCATCTGTTTGTGTTTGTGTGTGTGTGTGTGTGTGTGTGTGTGTGTGTGTGTGTGTGTGTGTGTGTGTGTGTGTGTGTGTGTGTGTGTGTGTGTGTGTGTGTGTGTGTGTGTGTGTGTGTGTGTGTGTGTGTGTGTGTGTTTTATACTGTGAAACCTCGTGAGACTAGAAAGACCCGGACACACACAGATATCCTCTCTGTGCCATACCCCAGTGACCAATGAATGAGCATCCTTGTAAAGAGAGCTCAAAGCAGGCAAGTCTCCTCTAACCGTCCCGCAGGCCGCTTTCTGCTGCTTTTCTGTTCTACATTAATTCTTTAACAAGCTGCCATTATGCTGCCCACACAGCCGTGGTTCTGGAGTAGTCAATCTGCGTTTGAATGGGATGAGAGTGAGATGTTCTTTGAGTATGCTGCACTCTGTAGAATGTTTGTGACCAGCAGTCAGAAACCAAATATATTCAATAATATAAAATAAAAAAGGGACAAAAAGCAAATACATTTAATGAGGGGTTAGATACTTTGATCCTTTACTTAAGGAACATTTGCATTACTTCAATGTATGTAAAACTAAAGTTCTCCATTACAAGTTAACAAGTAAATAAATTATTATACAAACTGGCTTCTTTCAGATTGTTTTGACTGTTGGATTTATTTCCGGTTGTTCTTCATTAGACATTATTATCAATTTATTGTTTTTAGTTTAGCTAGACTTGAGGCAGGTATAGGACCAGCATGCACCTTTGAGAGTCTATATTTTTAGTTTTTTTTCAGAGCAAGAGAGACAGGAGGAGCCATGATTTCTTTGTTCTTTGTTTGCTTCCTTAGGGTAAATTAACCACAGAAAAACAGAAACTTCTGTATTACAAATGGACTTATTTTCCTTTGTGATTTGCATCATTGCTTCAGTTCTTTAGATTTTGATTCTGGACAAATAGTAACTCTGTTATAATACATAGTTATTCTTCATAAATTATTTAAATTCTTGATCTGAAAGAGTAAGTACTTAATTGCTGTTGGAGAAATAAAATGGAGTTGAGATAACATTACATTTCCCTCTGAAAGCTAATTTAGAAAGAGTTTCAGCATCATAATTAGGGTTTAAAAATAACAACAATGTGCTGACACTGTAATTGCATAGTAACTGTATTACTCCTGCCATGTCACCACGGCTGCAACATTTGAAGGCTGGAGTGAGGGCAAAGTGACCAGCCACAGTATTGTTGCCTACTGGATGCCATTTCTCCAGTCTGATTCGAGACCAAAAGGGACGGGGAAAGACAATAGCAGCCGCATGGTCTGACGATGTTTCTATTTGCATGTGTACACCACTCCCACCAGTTTCCCTCTACATCCCAAGAACAATGCTGAATAGAGGATTGCCTGATGTCATCCGGCAACGCTGCTAGTGATCTGACAAGAGTCTTAAATCCTGTCCCGCCAGTTCCTGTTGCAAACCGATATCACTGTGATTTATACTAATGAACAGATCCAGTTTCAGAATATTTCCCAGCGTTGCCACATTCATTAGAAAGACACAGACATCTTTTGTCAACCTTTAAATCGTTGTACAGAGTCAGCTCACGCCAAAAAATGAAGCTCCGTCAATGCATTCTTGTGGTGGAGAGACAGACAAAAGAAGCTTCTTGAGTCAAATTAAACCACTTCTCCTCTTTTGTTGTGTGCAGTGGCTGCAAACAAAGGCTGCTTTTTTGTTGTATGAGATCCAAAATAGAGTTACTAACTACAGGACAAACTGCAATATTTCATATCGGTTTAACCAGCTGTCTTTTCCTGTAATTATATTATTCTTAAGAAATGTCTTTAATATTCTATTACTATCCCTTCTTGACACACTAATCGTGGGCAATTTGAACACTTTTCACCCTTCAAAAGCCTCACATCCATGACTAATTTGGACGATTTTCCACAAGTGAATGTGTGAAAGTTATCATGTCTGCACAGATGGGACAGCCCACCCCGCTACTGTGGGTTTGCTAGATGGGAACTTGACATTAGGATTTATTGATGCTGTCTACATTATAATGATCACATCCTGTCAATAATACATGAAGGATGAAGATAACTTTCGCTGGCAGTGTAATTACATTTTATTATGTTAGTACTAACTTCGCCAAATGTTCATCTCCTCTGCCTACACTAAAATGTTACTGGAAAAATTGTAAAAAGCAGGGTTGTCATCTAAAATATACAACAACATTGATACAATGTCCACACCAATTTACTGAATGCCAAATTGAGGTCAAAGTTGTTATCCTTAATGTATTTTGCTAAGCAAACATATTTACTGAACATTCAAAATAACAGGTGATGAATTGAATAGTTTTGGGTTTCGGGATCAGACAAAACGAGTAAAATATCACTGTGGGAAATTTTGATGGCCATTTTTCAACATTTCATCAACAGATTATTAACAATTTAACAATGAGACATGAAGTATATACATTTATAGATCTGCAAATAATTTGTAATTGCCTGTACAACAACCTTAAGTAAAGTAATCTATCAGGATGCTCTATAAAATAAAATAAACGTATTTGTTTATCTTCCTCAGATGTCATGGCGTCCAACCTACCGAAGCTCCAAGTTTCGAAATGTCTACGGAAAAGTAGGCAACCGGGAGCACTGCTTCGACGGTATCCCCATCACCAAGAACGTCCATGACAACCACTTCTGTGCCGTCAACTCCAAGTTCCTGGCAGTTGTCACGGAGAGTTCCGGCGGCGGATCTTTCATCGTCATACCTGTTCCCCAGGTAACTGGCATCAACACCACCCGCTGTTTTTTGTTATCTGACCCAGAATCAAGGTTATTGCCAAGTAGGTTTCACGTACATGGAATTTTTACTTGGTGTATTGGTGCACAGGCAAGAAACATTTACAATGGAAATATTGAAAGAAATAGTATTTAAATGCCGACAGGATCGAAGGTAAAGGGGGTCTTTCCTCTTTGGAGTCCTCTGACTTTATTTTGTGTCAGTGCAGATTTGTGATGATTTGGGTATTTGGGGAGAGTATTTGGGGCTTGATAATATTGTTAAGTTAAAGGTCCCATCATATGCTTTTCTGGTTCCTTGTGTGTTATGTAGCTTTTTCTGCATGTAAACGGTCTGCAAAGTCACAAACCTTCAAAGTACACCCTGTAGCGAGTAAAACTCTAACACAGACAATACGTGTCTATGCTTCCCCAGAACGCCTCGTTGTAGATTTTTATTTTTCCATTTTTTTCTACCGGGGCCTATTGACGTCACTAAGTCCAAATGGACCAATTGGCACACAGCTATAGAACAAAAGGCACACCCTCTGCCAGGGTTGACTCCCGAGCAGCTCAGGAGTTCGCCCCGCGAGGCTCCCGGAGAGGACAGTGTGAGGTGGATTTCCCGCTGTTTTTCCCTGGATGCTGGATATAGACTTAAGTGCCATGTTAGCGGGACATTACGGAGCTCAGGAGTCCACGCTGCAAGGCCCCTGGAGCAGACAGTGTGAGGTGGATTTCCCGCTGTGTTTCCCTGGATGCTGGATATAGACCAAGTGCCTTGCCGGAGCTCCGCGGTATCCGCTGGCATGTCCCGCAGACCCCACGCAGCAACCAGGAAACAACATCAGTAATCCATCTCTCACTGTCTGCTCCTCGAGCCCCACAGGGCGGGCCAGCGAGCCCCGCAACGTCCCGCCAACATGGCACCCAGACCCCACGCAGCATTCTCATCAGTTTGTCATTACTGGTGTCATTTTCTGGTTGCTATCAAACGCCATTGTAAAACATAAACACTGATGTTCAGCTGTAACGGTGGTTGACTAATCAGAACAGAGTGAGCGAGCTGACCAATCAGAGCACACTGGGCTCATAGGGAGGGGGGGGGCAGGAGCTCCAACAAGCCGTTTAGGACAGAGAGTGAATACACTATAGAGGCGCTGTATGAGAAAACCAATGTGATTTTGGAACATTGAACAATGTAAATCTATTCTAGTAGACCTCAACAATGGAATTATGATAGAAGAAATGGCCATGACATGGGACATTTAACAATTAAAGGTTGAGTGACTTACCTTCATGTACCTCACCATCCTAAAAGCTTTGACTGTCAAAGCTTTTAGGATGGTGAGGTACATGAAGGTATATCTGTTTAGGGTTTGAGTCCGTAATTCGGTCTAAATTATCAGATTATTTTTATCTTTAAGATCTGGAGGTTTAAAAATGTTTCCACAGAAATTCACCAGAGAGTCTCCCTGCTACTTCAGAGCCTGCCAGGCTTACATCTTCAAGCCAGAACCTAAAGCCAAAGTGAAATGCCAACACCGAGGCATACTGGTATTTCCCATAAACAACACAAAATGCCCCTGTTGTTATGGAAAGTGTGAAATTCTTTCCTACATTTAGGAAAAGTGAATTTACTGAACAATCTCTTCTCTTTCAGCACATTCTGCTTTCCTGCTTCTGCTAGATTAATCATTATACAACATCATTGCAGATTTGTATGTGGAGGATAAGCCTGGCAGTGGCACATTTGAGAGATATTATACTGATAGTAAACTGATTTTTTTATGTGTTGATCATATTGGGTTTGATATAGAGATCATAAATGTGTTTTTAAATGCTGATGTTGTGCCTAATATGAATAGAGTTGCCTATCTAATTGGCAAGTGTTTTCTATGTGAGGCTGATAGTTGATGTTTTTTGACCACGTTATTACTGCGGCACATATGCGAGTAATTTTTCCATAGGACATTAACGTAGTTCACCTCTTACCTCAATTTGTAGTTCAGAGTGTAGGTCTGACAAACCATAAAAATAGTGTTTTGCCCCTTTAAGAGCGGCGCTGCCTATAGGTACTCAAAAAAGCTCTTGGCTGCCAGGCAGAGTCGATTCACGCTGTTATCAGGAAGAAGAAGTATTCAGTAAGCTGAGAGCCTCTGCCATAAGGGAGGCCGACATTTTACGTTAAATTAAGACCTTTTGGTGATGAGATACTTGGTGTGAAGCGCTGAGATAATGTCAGCTTTTTAAACAATTTCTTCAGATCTGAAGTCAATATCTAATATTGTCATGTAAGCTAGCAAGAACATAACAAGGGCATCGTCTTGATATAAACTTTACGGGGTTTTTTTAAGGGTGTTTTTCATTTTGTCCCCCTACACTGATATATCAGATATGGCTTTTAAGATTGGTGAGGCTGCATGCAGAGCTCTTTGTTTATGAAACTCACTTTGTTTTGAGCATTTTAATATGAAGAAAATCTGCCCGGCATCAAATGACTTTTTTTTATTAGTCAGTCCAGTTATGAAGAAATAAAGACGTATGAGCCGAAAATGAATACAGTGGTATGGACTGGCAATAAACACATCTTCAAGTGATTATTATACTTTATTAAAAAACCTATCCTGAACAAAGGTAAATAATACCTCACGTCAATCTCACATTTCACAAATGGTATTTCTTTGCTTATATTGAATATATCCATGACCCTTCTAAAGAGCATACTAGATCGATTTCCTCCTGGTCAAAGTACTAAGTAGGCCTACACTTAAGCATTTCCTCTGCTGAGCTGACGAGGTCAGAAATGCATTTCTCATATTCAGCAGCAGCAGCAGCACAGCTGACAGCTTCTGTGGGATGAAGGACTCTGTTCAAAACAACACATCAGCAAAATTAAGTTATCCTCTGTATTAGATGAATAGTAAAAACACATCTTAGTTTGTGTTTAATGTGTTGATTCTACATATATGGTGTTGAATGATAAGAATGATTATTAATTTGTCTTTATTAGGCTAGTGGTCACTTATTTGTGATGTTAATAAATTATCGATACCCTCCAGGGACACAGAAACGTATTGGGATTCATTAACAGTGTATCTGTTAAGGTGCTGTATACAATGCACATTATAGTGCAGGATGTTTAATGTTTAGGCTACAGAGTTAGCTTATCAAAAGTAAATCAAACTGTGAAATCGATGGATGGGGTTAAATCTTAATTAGAAAGAGGTTTGTCAATGTCACCAATCACACTTAAGTCACACTAACCAAAATCAATAACTGTCTCCAGTGTTAAGTACATCAACTAAAGTCAATCTGTTGAGTCCAATTATATGAAATCACTCAAAACTGATAAGAAATGAGAGAAAAATAACCTGAACAAGGTTGGTAATATAAGCACTGAAGGAAAGTAAAAACTACATTTGTGAACGTTTGAAATGAGCCCCTCTTGCTCCTTCATTAGAAATTCAATCTGATGTGTGTGTGCTTGGCAATGGCGAGGTGTGAGACATATTATGATGACAGCCGGCGAGACGGACATATGGTTGCCCCAGACGACGCCACTAGCAAGGGGGAGGAATACCGCTGGCACCACCTGGCACACACACTGGCACAGAAATCACCTCATAAGGTGACAAACACCTCTCAATCACCTCAGACAAAGAGAGGGCAGTGGGTGTGGTGCTTTTTGAATCGTTGCTACCATTACTACTCATTCTAAATTATCTTGTAATTATTTAAAAGCATTTGTAATTTTTTCCAGGAAAAAATGCTAATTATTCTTTGGTGCCAGTGTAGGTATCACTTTGCACTCTGGGATATTGCCTTAATGCGATTGTTTGCTTTTTTCTCACATTTTAACGACCAACCAATGAATATTTAAAAGGAAAAACAGCACAATTTTCAACAATGAAAATACTTGAAGCTGTTGCAATCTCATCTCTTATCTAAAATAAACCATGTACTGCAGTTTATTTTTACTAAAGGTTCTGCTATGTGTCGGTTCACCAGCAGGATAAAATGTAATATTTTATATGATTAAATATAGATGCCTACACTGCATTCATCCATGTTATTAAGAGTGTACCTGGGTTAATGGTTTTATATACTGTATATATGGAAGTGAAGTTCACAGCATAATGTGCACAATACTCATATTCAACGTTAAGGATGTTATTTTGCTACGGTTTGTTAAAATTACCATTAAGTTAAACTATCACGGTGAAGTTATTTTTTAGAAAACTCCAATACAGTGTCAATATAATGCAGACCATTCTGCTAGTGCATACAACATGAATGCTCTAACGGCATATATTAGACCATTAACATGAGAAAAAACACAGCAGCACCAATTCAGTTTCATAAGCACGAATCAGCATGTTCATTTCCCTCTGCTGAGATGTATAGTGATTGATATCCGCATGCAGCAACACAGATGTTTAGCTGCAACATTCGTGAGTTGTTTAGTAAAGACAATTAGGATAGAAAAGTCCAAATTGCCAGTTTTGCATTATTGAATCCAAATGAGTTGTTAACACCCTCCTGGTCTGTAATTAATGAATTCACATTAAACTGTATTATAGCCAGACAAGTCATAAAATACTGCCTTTAGAACATCCCAGAGCAGCAGTAATTAGGATTTATTGGGGATTAGAGATCGATAACAGTTGTTAGCCATCACAGTGCGGTGCCTTTGGTGTAATGCAGCTGCTGGCCCGGCACATCTGTGTGACTCCAATAATGCCTCATGGACCCCTGAACCCTGTGGATCCCAACATACATTATTTCCTTGCAGGTAATTAGTTCCATCTTAATAAGCAGTCCCTCAGGTCCCATGTTAATAATGTCTTGAGGCCATCCACATTAATAGAAAACTGTATCTTCAAAACTCGGCATTAGCCTTGCTTGTCCCTTTTTAATTTTGTATAACTTAATTAAAGGGGACCTATCATGCAAAATGCACTTTTTGATGTCTTTTATACATAAATCTGTGTCCCCGGTGTGTAAGGAGACTCACAAAGTTTCAGAAAATACAACCCTCTCTCTTTTCCTCCTTACCCACATCTCTCTCTCTCTAAAAAAAAAAAAAAACCGGGGTGCAAACAAGCTGATCCAGGATTTTGGCTCCTATGACGTCATTGGTGGCACACGTGACACGTCCCATCCTATCGTCTCCGTATACAGTCGTCTAGCTGCAGACCCGGCGGCAGACATACATCTCTGGGCGGGCATTTGATTTACCAGGGCGGGCCCACCCCGACACTTTCTCTTCAAAATATAATTGATTGCCAGCCTCCCTTGTCCCTGGCTGGCTTGCTAGCTCGTTAGTAACGTAACTGATTCATTCTAATGTGCCTGCATCTGGCGCTGAGTTGCCATATTCCTTTCGTGAACCACTTCCTGATATCCATTGTTGCAGATAAATATAAATGATAATAGCCAAACTAACCTAGCAAGAGTAAACTGACAGGCTGCTGTGCCGCATCTCACTCAAAAACCCACACGACTCAACCCAGCGAAAAACCAGTCTCGCGCGCAGCCTTTCATTCAGAATTTTTTTCAGATTTTCCTAGCAAAATAGACAAATGACATTAAACTAACCTTTCAACATAGTTTAATACAAAAATAAATATTAGGACAAAGCCCTACAAATAACAACAATAAACATAATAATAAAACAATTAAAATGTTGTATATATGTGTTTTCTATTGGTATGGCCCTACAATATATTTTTCAAATATAGCATAATAGGTCCCCTTTTAAATTTGTATCTGTACATGTACCCAAATTTGAGTTTCTTTTTGGATGTCGTGAGAAGCTATTGTGGTCCAAAGTTAGCAGAAAATAACGGGAGTGATGTTAAAGAGTCACACTTTCTCATACTATCCTTGGCTGTTTTATTGACTGAATTGATGTCCCACTAAACTGACATTTATGTCTATTGCTTTTGGTCACTTTAGCAAACTTGAAACATTGTTTCCTGTTGGCACACCTACTGCTTGTCTATTTTTATTGGATAAGCTACAAGTAAGACATTCAAAAAGTATTTATTGATCTGCATGCTTTTTGTGTTTATGTTTCTATTTACTGTATCTGTTTGTATGGTGCTGAGATATTAATATTATAGCTTTTTAACTTGTCAGCTTGGTGTCAGTAGCAAGCTAATATTGAGCAATGTAGGTATACTGTACACTACATGATATTTCACTGTCATTAATATACATACATAAACCTAAACATTGTTCAAGCCTTACTGAGGCTGTGTGATTTACAATTTAGTACAAAAAAAAAATGTTTTTATTGCTTTTAATTTAGTTATTTAGGAAATGCATTACTTTTCTCTTTCAGGTTCAGGGTGCAAACATGTTGCATTTTATTTTCATTGTTTCTTATATTTTTTATATTATAGAAGGGTTGATAGAGTTCAGAGTAGGGCTTGATAACATATGGAGTGAATGTTCAGGGTTCAGTAAGGACAGTGGACCTAAACACACACAGGATTTCACTGAGGCATGACCCGACGCTCCTCAACAAATCTCTGAAGGAACAAAAAAATAGGTCAGTGGAGTGAAGTTGCATCAAACATTCATGACAACATGACCGACATTTGGAGGTGGTGTCTGTCCCCTGTTGTTGTGAGCCACTGCCCCTCTGTGGACTCTGAGGGTTATTGCAATAACAGAGATGTGCCTCAGATGTCCCAGTACAATAACCTGCTCTGCTTTATTAAATCATCTCTATGATGTGATTTTTATTTATTTTTATTTCGTCTTTCGTGTTCACATCAATAAAATGTGTTCATTAATGTTCCTCGGAGATCAGTGCAGATTCCTTTATTTGTATTATTAACATTATTTTATAATAAAATCTTTTTTGACACATGTTTTACCGAAGATGCCATGTACTGGGTGTCTTTTATGCATTTTATATTTCAAAAACATCACTACGCAGTTTATCAATTTATCAATTTAATTACAACCTACAGTACATTTTTGTATAACCTCTTGATTATGGTATGGTTCACGTAGTCCCTAATAAATGCTTAATTCATTCCTTTCACCAACATGCTAACACATAAAAAGAAAATGCAAATTAACAATTTATCTTTCTCTGTTTCAGTCTGGCCGCCTAGACTCTCATTACCCAAAAGTGTGTGGCCACCAAGGCAATGTGCTCGATATCAAGTGGAATCCTTTCTTTGAAAACATCATAGCCTCCTGCTCGGAGGACACCTCGGTAAGTGACCTACTTTATTACATTGTTAATGTTTTTTTACAAGTGATTATAGAGGAATATAGTATTGTGAAACTTTGAAGATGAATCTGTGAATCATGACAGCCACTGGCTCAGAAGGCAAAAAGGTCATGAAATCACTATGTCCGCAGGGTGTGGGATGTAGAGAGTTTGTACTGGACACAAGCTTGTGATTGGATTTCGCCCGGCAGCTGCTGCTGCAGTTGTTATTGTGAGCAAGCGACCTAAAAATGGCAAATGACGGATGTGAAATGTCTTTTTGCAAGTCACAAATCCACTAGCTGTTAGTTCCCTGACTATGTAAATCACATTAGACACAATATCAAATCTTAATCACTATCACTCTCAAACTCCAATGTTGCAAATATACAACCTGTAGGCCTTTTCCCTACGCACATGTTATGTTAGTCTACAGTAAAACCATGCAGCACTGTGTTCTGTAAAGTACTTTCACTTGTTGACGGATAATCTCCTCTGGACCAACACAGAGCCTCTAGCCATATCTGTAATCCAGACTAATCCTAATGCAATGGGCTGCATTGATACCGTGGGCTATTTTTGATCAGAGGGATCTCTAGCTGTGTTATGTTGATTGCGGCCATTTAAAAAAGGTTTTGGCTCTGAATAAATCTTACTTAAATACATACTTATTGACCTGTTCTATAAAAAAAATGTATGTGTGTGTGTGTGTGTGTGTGTGTGTGTGTGTGTGTGTGTGTGTGTGTGTGTGTGTGTGTGTGTGTGTTATGGTGATTGCACTGTATATTTTGTATTTTGTATACTTTCTGCTGACTGTTTAATGTTAACGCGGCAGGTGCGAGTATGGGAGATCCCAGAGGGCGGTCTGAGGCGCAACATGACGGAGGCGGTGCTGGAGCTGTACGGCCACAGCAGGCGGGTGGGTGTGATCGAGTGGCACCCCACCAGCAGCGGCATTCTCTTCAGCGCTGGCTATGATTACAAGGTACTGCACAGTAACATGTAACCAACTCAAATCAGCAAAGTACACTGAAAGCACTATGAGTATAAGCAGCTCAATGTTTTAATTCATGTCTTCTTAGATACTCAAATACTGTTAGATATATAAAACGTGTCACTTTTAGTTAATTTTGAAAGTATTCTTATATGATATTGTGTTTGATTAATCAATTATTGTTTGTATTTATCAAGGACAAATGCCAAATAATTGCTGGTTATAGCTTCCTAAATATTAACTTTCCATATCATAATCAAATGAGTATTTCAGGGTATTTGTCAGATATAACATAAATATAACACCTTGGCCTCTGAAAAATTGTGTTCAGCGTTTTTGCTGTTTTAGGTCATTTTATAAACTGAACGATTAATAGAATTTCCTAAAACACTAAATGACAGAGTAATTTTATGTAAAGTATATTGTTTTTATTTCACCTTGAATATCAGAACAGACTACTGTCGGATGTGTTATTAGTAGCGCACAAAAACAAAGGCAAATTCTAGTCCCAAGCCCACAACATAATCACACCACTGAATCAAGCGCTACAGCAATCTAACAGCTTCACCCAAACTCTCCCTCCCTCCCGTGTCAGATCCTGATCTGGAACCTGGAGATCGGAGAGCCGGTGAAGATGATCGACTGCCACACTGACGTCATCCTCAGCATGTCCTTCAACACCGACGGCAGCCTACTGGCAACCAGCTGCAAAGACAAGAAGCTGCGAGTCATCGAACCGCGCTCCGGGGCCGTCCTTCAGGTCAGGGGGGGGGGCTGCTGTTTCTGTGGGGTGTGCACCACTGCTGATGTTAAAATATCCCTTGCTACAACTGATTATACTGAGGAAATAATTCATAGTTTTTTTGTCCTAGAGACTATATCAAATTTGAATAATGTTGATGAGATTTCACCACCTCATGTTTACCCTATGATTTAAAAATGATAGGGTAAACAAGTAAAATGTTAAGCGCGTCTATGGGATAATATACAGCTAGCTGTTCATTATTTCAAAATGAACACAGCAGGATGGTGCAATAATGACCGGCTGGCTGGATATTATCCTGTTTATTACATGGCTAAATTAATAATTTGAGACCAATCTTAGCTTAAGAACTATTTTTTTTATTTAAAAAATAATTTATTCATTTAAAAAGTATCTTCTCCAGAATTTAAGAAATGCATACATAGAAATGTGTGCATCACAGAAATAACACACCATAGTATTGAGTTATTGACCAATCAGAATCGAGTATTAACAAACAATAATAACAATAAATACACCTATTTGTTGGCAGCTGACAAGTTCATAAGGTCGCTGACATTTGAGTGCCTTAATGCCTTGCATCAATGGCTCACTAACACTCTTCTGGCTGAACGAGAACAAACCCCCGTGGCCAGGATCCAAAAACTTGGGGAAGAAATGTTGTTGTAGAAATTGCAGCTCTATGAAATCACAAATTCAAATTAAAGCCTGGGTTTGGTCAAAATATTTTTTATCTACAGATTTAATTATGGTCACCTAATGATTTGTTGTAATATTTGACCTTGGTGCTCTCCCCGCCAGATCACCAGGAAATGGTTTCTGATTAGACTCATGTTTGCTGCACCAAGTGGAGGTTATCAACACCAGAGCGCAGGAGGAGCAGAATAGAGAGGTTCTGATAAAAAGGGGAAACATCATGAAAATATGAACCTGAAATACAGATCTACTTTCAAAGATTACACCTGAGGCTGTTTGCCAACCCTATTATAGAGCATATGCTTCCGGTGTGCTCCCTACTATAAATAATGATGCAAATGTATTTGTATCCTTTCTCTGTATTGTCACAACAACATAATAGTCCTAAGAATGAATACTGATAATACATAAGACAATAACCCCCCGAGCTGGTCCCTGTATCATTAACACTGTGTCTCTGTGTGCTGCTCCACCAGCAAGCCAGCTGTAAGAACCACCGCGTGAACCGGGTGGTGTTTCTGGGCAACATGAAGCGACTTCTCACCACAGGGGTCTCACGCTGGAACACCCGGCAGATCGCTCTCTGGGACCAGGTCAGACAACACCTCCATATGGCCCGCGCATGTAATGCCAGAGTGGGTGGAGCAAGTGTGTGTGTTTAATTAGCATTGTGTGTATGTGTGTGTTTCTCCTTCTAGGAGGATTTGTCCATGCCAATTGTGGAGGAGGACATAGACGGCCTGTCAGGACTGTTGTTTCCTTTCTATGATGCTGACACCCACATGTTGTACCTGGCAGGCAAGGTCAGTGCTGCCTATCACTGGGTCACAAGATTAAGATTGACCTCATTCAGAACCAAATTGATGTCTATTCAATTATCAAAACTGTACTACAGGTTTTTATTTGTATTTATTTATCTGACGAAATAACAGGATAGAGGTAAACAGTTCAAAATAAATATGGCAAATACAAAACAAAATAATGAGCCACAAATGTCAATGTTGTCCTTTTTTGAGTGCCAAGAGCATACAAACATAAAATGCATAAATAAATTAAAATGATAAAATAAATTATAGAATTTGACCATAATGCATCCCTTTAACTAAAACCAGCAGGAATTGCCCCCTAAATAAAGTGAACAAACAGTTCCAAGTCAACACAATAGCAAAATAATGTTGATGTGTTAGTGTCAAATATGTATTTATGAATGTCAATTTTGATGCCTTATATTTGACACCAATCACATATTTCCTCCTGGTTGCTGCACAGACACGTTTGAACGCAAACTATTCTGAGAATTGATACTAGGTGTTAGGGTATTATTTCAATTTTGATTTAAAAGACATTCATATTTACTTTTCTAATCTTCAACACCCTTCATTCATTTGAAAAATATCAGTCATTTAAAATGTTAGGCAAAGCATTTAAAGAAGTATTTAAATCTAAGACGGCACAGTTTATTTTGGGAATTGGAGCAAAGCACAAAAATGAGAGGAGGCTTTACTAATCTGAATGGTAAAAAATGAGTTACTTCTTGAACTGTAGTGTAACGGACACATTCTGGTGCCTTGGCAGGGGGACGGCAACATCCGGTACTTTGAGATTACCACAGAGAAGCCGTACTTACAATACCTAATGGAGTTCCGGTCCCCGACGCCGCAGAAAGGACTCGGTAAGTCAGCAAATGTGATCTCTCTTGCTGAGAGCGGAGTGAAAGATACTACCTGCTTCATTAGCAGTCTTTAGGGAAGGGAGGAGGGATTTACTACTCTGAAAGTGGTGCTGCATGGCTGAAAGGATGAAATGAACTGAAGGGAAAAATGAGGCAGAATAATTAAAATACATTCCCTCGTGTGACATTGCAGCAGGTTGATACTTTTCTCTTGTTCTTGTGACTGCAATTGGTGTTGAATTGCTTGGATGGAATTGTTTTATTTTTTCAAAAAGGTTGTGTCACCACCAATTCTGATGATTGTCTGCAGGTGTGATGCCGAAGCACGGGCTGGACGTGGGAGCGTGCGAGGTTTTCCGCTTCTACAAGCTCGTCACCCTGAAGGGTTTGATCGAGCCCATCTCCATGATTGTGCCGAGGAGGGTTAGTGGGTATACATGAATAATGAACAGATTTGACTCTGTTATTATATCTGCAAACATTTTTGCAATTAATCAGCACATAATTGGTTAAAGAGGCATACATTTTTAATGTGGTTTATCAACATCTCTTGGAAACTCTTTGACATACAGTGCAGTAGTCCGGTATGCTATGAAATACACAGCTAAGTAATCAGAGCTGAGAGTCATTTAGGAGAGGTAATTAATCTGAACGTAAAAGGATAATTTTTCATTTCCTGGTTTGATTTACAAGTGTAGCAAAACAGAGAGAAAAGGCCAGTAAGCGTCTAAGTGCTCGCTGAAGGCATTGGTGTGGATACGAATATTTTCAAACCAATGCAGAGGTTACGTGTAATGCTTTAAAACATGAAATCTTGTTTAAGACAACATAATATGATCTTGTTTCCCTCCGATACCAAATCTAATCAATAAAACAAGAATGTATGTTTCTTGGTTTACAGTCAGACACGTACCAGGAGGACATCTACCCCATGACCGCAGGAACAGAACCTGCGCTGACTGCAAGTGAATGGCTGAGCGGCATTAACAGAGGTGAACATCACTTCAGACTCGCAACATTTAACAGAATACACTTTTTGCCAAATATAAACTGATGTTAAGTGAAGATCTTTGTCATGGTTTTGGATTTATGTTTTCATTTTCCACCTATGTTTTCCTCCTTGTGTCTTGTCTGATCCTACTCCCTGTGTTTGCCTTCCTGTCGTTAGTTTCCCTTCTGTATCTGATTGTGCCTCATTGTGTTCACCTGTTGCCCTTGTGCTTCTGCCTCCCCTGCCAGCTCTGTCTTGTCCTGTGATTACCCTTCTGTGTATTTAGTCTTGTCTTCCCCTGTGCTCCATGTCTGTTCGTCGCCATTTCATGTCCCTGTCACCTTGTACGTGTCTCCTGCCTGTTCCCGTCTGTAAGTTTGTTCCTGTCTGTCATGCTCCCCGGTTTTGTTTCTGTTAATTAGTTTCTTGTTTTTTCATGCCTTCGGCTTTTTATAATAAAGCTCGCGGTTTGTTAACAAACCTTTTTTTGTATTTTTTAACTGCACTTGGGTCCTATTTTCCCCAAACCTGACTATCTTAATCTTATACCAACATATCATCCTGTGTTGGGTGCTAACTCCCACATATATTTCCTTAAAATTATATATACTCTAACTCCAACTCTGATATGCATTTTATGAGGTCTTTAAATTATAAGGTCAGCCACTTAAACACTAAATCCAGGACTTACAGTTTTAAGACATAATAAAGCATTACAGACTGCCTTTTCAAAGTGAATATTACCCTCTCCAATGTTACCTCTGTGGAAGTCATTTGACACTCGTCTAACTCCAAACAATAGGGGAATCTTGTATTGGGAAAACTACAGATTCTAGTTTGCAGATCAGGCATTGAATGAATTGCACATATGGTTTTCCAAATGTTAAAAACCTGTGAGTACATATGCAAGAGTTAGATATGCAAGGTTTAAGACACACAGAGAATTGAGAAATTGGTGACGTATAAAGGGACAGTTCAATCCAAAGTCACAAATGTTCCTCTTATCTGTTGTGCTACTCATCAATCTAGATTGTTTGTGTTGAAGATATTGCCCATGAGATTTCTTCTTTAAATGTGTTAATATATTTTAATTGAAAAAGATGGCACTCGGCTTGTGATAGTCAAAGCGCCGAAAACATACATCTCAAATGCTCAACAGCATCGCTCTTTCCAGGGAGACCAGGATTACTTACAATATAGAAAATAATCAAGATTAATGAATAGCACTATAGTAACGTGGTAAAAATTGTATATTTTATTTGTGAAAAGTGCCTTTAAGCCTCTTTGTGCTATTTTGTTGGTTTTTACATTATTTTGCTTGTTATATGTGAACAGAACCAGTCTTGATGTCCCTGAAGGAGGGTTACCAGCGACCGAACCAGTTAGTGTTCAAGGCCCCAGTGAAGGAAAAGAAGAGTGTGGTAGTGAATGGGATCGACCTGCTGGAGAATATACCCCCCAGGACAGAGAACGAGGTGTGTGCTGAATAATGCTGTGACTTCACACAGCTGCCATCTCTATACCCTGCTGTTCCCCTAGTGTAAACGTTGTCTTTCTGAGTAGAGTGAATCTGCCTCAGCTTTTTGCAGTGACTATAAGTGTCTTCCATCTGTTTACATTCTAAGAATGTATTCTGTTAACATGTTAATACTTGTACGTGTAACTTGCAGGAGTTTTTGTTTTCTTTACGTAGCTCCTGCGGATGTTCTTTCGGCAGCAGGATGAACTGCGGCGGCTGAAGGAGGAGCTGACCACCAAGGATGTGCGAATACGCCAGCTGGAGCTGGAGCTCAACAACCTGAAGAACGTTAGCCCCAACAACGTCTGACCTCTCAACCTCCTGGACTGGCAAAGCTGCTTCCTTTGCCCCAAATTCTGACCTCCAACAAGCTTCTGAGCCCTCCTCAGCCTCTTTTTTGATAAATTGTATATTCATTCCTGCTGCCCTACATAGCGCATACACTAATATGATAAGTGTTGGATAATGTCTTAACTGGAACAATTACTGGAAAATAGTAATATTAACAAATGTGATAAGTAATGAAGACGAGGCACTGTTCATGGATTTCCACCTTAACATGAACTCGATGGATGTTTGAGATCCAATCCATTTGGTATTGTCTGTATTTTTACTACTTGTTCCTGATCTAGCACACTCAAGTGTTGGGATCAGTTGTCGCATATTTTCTGCCAGACCTCTAGAGTATTTGTCTCACTGTGCCTAACCTGCCATTCACGATGCAATACCTTGATCACTACGCAAAAAAAAACATCTCCCAACCTCTTATGACCAAACCACAATTCTCATTTTTTGCTGAGGCAAAACTGGAGGATAAAAAGATTGTCACGCTGGCTCCTATTTTGCTTCCACAAGGCCTTACTCCCTTCTGCAGACACCGTTTGCAGCGAGCTGCAGCATCCTTTCAAAACGGCTGATGTGAAGTATTTTTGCACCTGACAGACAACACAAGCTTTTGCAGATGTGGCTCATGCTTTTCACAAGCTGCTTATCCCATCCCTTTTTTCACCCTAACCAATGTTACTGGCTATAAATTGACTTCACAATACTGACTTATAGCTACCCTTATGCAGTCTTTCTTTCTAAGGAGTGGATGATCACTCACTTTAGTACTTTACTCTTTATTTAAATAGTGGTTAAGCAGCAGGGGAGACATGTATTTAGAGGTGGTGGACTTGCCTAACTCCGGTATAGTCTCAACAGAAGCTTTGCTGTTTTGGGTTTTAGGGCCAAGTTGGTGGTAATGTATATGTGCTTCTATTTATTTGTCACAAATTACCTTTTTAACTAATAACATGTATATTTGTTAATCCCATTTTTTGTATGCTGTGGCTGCGCAAGTAAAGATTGTGACGCTTGATAGATTTTGCTGAATGTTTCCAGTTGGTGCAAGATTTGTGTGAAACTGTACCTTTTATGATATTAGTTCTGTGACTCCAACGACATAATCAGATAAGGTATAAATAATATAATCTTGCATTTTCCTAACAGTGCTGAAAACTGTGATAATAACCATCCTTTAACATTTAAACTAAGCATATCACCATTAGTGAGTGACATGTGCTTAACTGTAGGCGTTTTTTGCTCTAGAAACTCCAGGTCATCGCTGCTGCTCACTTGTTCAATCATCAGATTTAGGTTGAATTGTGGTATAAATGCCTACATTTGACCGTTTCATGTTTTTTCCCCTCAGTGTAAAAAGTAAAATGGGCACTTGATTAACATTTGACAAAGATGCTGCACAACATGCCATGTGTCTTTTAACCCAGGCCCATTTCATTCAACCTTTCATATTACTGATGGACTGAGATAAGGAAAATGATTCGATCGGCTTCATGCAGAAACGGATCTGTGCCCAGAGTTGGTAAAAAGTTACGGTCTCAAGTCTTCCCTGATCACATCATAGTTGGAACATAAAGGGTCCATAAAACAAGCCCTTTACATGCAGACTGGAACCAGTGACAGGATAATGGTAAATGTGTTTTTTGCAGGAAAAATCTAACTCTACAGTGAAAGTAGACAGTGGGATAAGGATCTACCAGAAATGGGTCAGCTACAGTGGAGAGACAGGTGAAGTTAGATTGGAGTTGAGTTTTGTCAGGGCTTCTTGTTAACCTTGGTAATTCTATCCATTTAGTTTGGCACTGAGCTTGACTAACATTTTGGACAATTAAACCCAGTTTAAATGTGATTGGCGTGGTCTTTGGTGAAGAGTTTTGTGCAATAGAATTAACAGTATGACATCTCAATCTGAAAAATATCATCTTTCCATCAATGACCTAAAACTGTTACATACTTTGCATTTGACATGACAATGTTGCACAAAGACCACAAACTCAAAAACGTATATAAAAAGGGATTTATTGAAGTGAATGGGAGGGAAAATTAAACAATTTGGCTGATGACAGTGGATTTAACATGGAGTGAAAAATCACTGAGGTAGGCCAATTTGACCAGTACGAATAATAGTGAAAACAAAGTCCAAGTAACTGACCGTTTTCCAGAGTTTACATATTTTGTAACAATAACATTTCTATGCACATAATTTGCAGTTGTAACCTCCGTTTATATCAAGTATTTCTCTACACTACCACCACAAATTCAAACATTGCCACCTGTGTGTCACAGAAAAGAACATGGGAAAAGTGATGATGAGTTTTGATGTTGAACATTTGTCTTTATGGAAAGATTATGCATACAAAGTTATGTTCAAATTCAAGAAATGTCACACTGCGTTTTTTTTAGATAAAGCAGCATACATATTTAATATCTTATTACAAGTCAAAGTTTCACCTCAGATGTCTGTTCAATGTCTGCCGTCATCAAAGAGAATACAAAAAAATAGATTTGGTCAGTATTTACAAGAACACGTAATTTCCGAACTATCAAAGCTGAGGGTTTAAGGAGGAGGAGCGGCTTTGACAAGGGCAGACATTTCTTTGCTAGGATTTAAAAATATGCCCTGTGAGGGTCACACTGTGCATGTTCAGACAGAAGTTTCACACCAGGACAGCAGAGAGTATTGGCATTCTGGTGACACTACAAACGCATAACTTACATTTAAAAAAAAAAAAAAAAAAAGAGATAAAAGTACGATGCAAAAATAAGTTTAAGACGAGGAGAGGACAGCCATACATGAAATCCAGTATTTGACTTTAAAATGTTTAGACATGCACTCTTTTTTTTGTTTTTTATTTTGTTATTTTCTTTTGAAGGGGGTTTTAAATCAAATACATCAGAAACTGGTCTTACACAACCTTAGAAAAGAAAAAAACATTTCTTAAAAAGTTTTATCTTTGCCATTATTGGATATTACAAAATTGGAGTCCACAGAGCAGATAAAAGTGGACTGTAAAGACTGGAACACAGGAGCATCAAAGGTACATAAATGTAACATATTTCTCCAGACAACCCCGTCTACCTGACTGGCCAATAACAAAAACCACTCCTACTGCAATATGAAATGGGGGGGAAATTACATGGGGTTGTTGAGAAGTGACTGGGAGATACAAGTTTAACAGTTCATGACTTAGCTTCAAGAGGAACCTCAATCGTCTTCATCGTCTTCTCCTTCTTCCCCTTCTTCATCCAGATCCCTTTTTCTCTTCTGACCTCGCTCTTCTTCTACAAAAACGAGAGTTGTGTTTAAAGAGAGGCAAAGACTAGAAGTAAATCCATGTCTTCCGTTAAAGTTGTTTTGCAGGTTCCATCATTTAGGACTAACAGTAGCTGGCAAGACTTTTGGATTTTTGTAAAGACACATCACTGTCTGTTCATAAATGTAATTGGCAGTGTCATTATAAAGTTGCAGTCTGATTGCCAATACAAGGGTGCACGCACAATGTTGTTTCCTATTAGTATAAAAGCAGTTGTTTCCTGCCTTCTCTAGTAGCAAGACAAATTTGATACAAATGACCTACTTTGAATTATTACAATTGACAAACTCTTTCCAGACAAAATGTAATAACTACTATTATTGCTCAGTAGTTGTTGGAGGGAACATGCAAGCTAGATATAAAAACTTAAAATATTTGTTTAAAAAAAAGACGCATACAAAAATGTTCTTATACTGAAGGAAATTAATTCAATATGTTTAACGGGCCTCAATGACATGCATTTCACTGAAAACATGAAAACTGTTGATTTCTTGTGTACTTACTGCAACAAATATATACTATAAAGATTTGTATATAATATATACGCTTAGCAACTAGTATTGATTTAGGAGACTGCTTATGTTTTAAAGTCAGCCATTATTTGACTCACCTTCATCATCCTCATCCTCCTTGTCATTCACATCTTCATCCTCTTCCTCCTTTAAAAAACAAATGGTAAAGTTAATACAATTTCATTTAGAATTATTTTGTATCATTAGAGTGCAAATCTGATTTACTCTCACCTCTCCACTGACGTCCTCCTCTTCCTCTTCTTCATTCTCCTCTTCGTCTTCCTCTCCTTCCTCCTCCTCATCATCTCCTGGTGCTGCATCTTCATCATCCTCCTCCTCATCGACATCTGGGTGACACAAGTTTGTTGTTATTAGCCAGATGTTCCCACCTTAACAGATGCTAGAAAGAACACATGAAGGTGTGCGAGTCCGCAAACTCACCATCTTCATCGTCATCGTCATCATCCAAGCCCTCTGCATAGACCTCAGCATCAGAATCTGGTGCCTCTTTGTCGTCTTTGTCGTACCCGTCCAGGTACGTGAGCTGGGGTAGCAGCTTGAACACGTTGTCTCTGTATTCGTTCAGGTTTGTCACTTCACAGTTAAACAGATCCAGACTTTTAAGGGTTCCCAATTCTTTCTGTTAAAAGAAAAATCAAGTTTGCTCAATAATTACAGCTAGCTGCTTGGTATATTGTGAATTCTTCAGCAACTATTTTGGGGTCTCACTTACCAATGGTCCTATTGTGCTGAGGTCTTTAATCTTGTTGCCACTGAGGTTGAGATGTGTGAGGTTGGGGCATTTTGCTGCCAGAACTTCCAACCCTCCTGAGATCCTGTTATCGCTGAGTTCAAGCTGTGGATCAATTAAACAGATCAAAATATGCAAAACCCCAAAGCCTTAAGTAACAGACTTGTTTTGTGCAGAAAAACACTCACCTTTTTGAGTTTATTTAGCTTCGGCAAGTGGGCAACTGAGGTCAGTCCAACATTGATTGTGCTTAGAAATTCCAGCTCCTCAAACTCATCTGTTAGACCCTCGATCTTTCCTTCATTTGAGCGACAGTTGTCTAGAACAAGTTCTTTGACCTGAAAAGCACATTTCCGAACAGTTAAAAAAAAAAAAGACAAACTGAATATGAGGCCTAGACAATTTCCAAGTTAAAGATCTCAGATTTTTTTTATTAAGGAGGGATGCACTTAAAGTTTTGATGAGAAGCTCTTACTATTACTGATATTGAGTTTGACTTTACTAATTGTAAGTCGCTTTGAATGATCATGTTTGCATAATAAATAAAATGTTAGTAAATGGCTAACTTAATTGCTACTGCTAAAGTCTACTGCTTCATTCAAGTACTTTTCCTGACAAGAAATGAAAAGGTAACTAATGTGGTACTAATAATGATACGAATTCTGTTGCACAAGTGTCCTTGTTTTTTTATGTATTGTAGTTAGAATTGTGGTGATTCTTTGTTACTTGTACTTAAAACAAAGAAGGACTTGTTATTGTAATGGAGTAATTTAAATGTTTGGTTTTGCCATTTTGTTTTACTTGGTTCCATCCAGGATCCATACTTCTGGACTAGTTATTTAGTACATGTACTCAAATACGGTACTTGGTTAAAGATTTCAGCTACTTGTACATACTGAAGTATTTCCCTTTACTCTATACTTATATTTCTCTACATTTATTGTGACAAATGTTGCATTTTTTTTTCTTAAATGCCATTTACCAAGTAACGAAGGGTTCTCTATCCACATAGCCCTCAATAAACACACATTGAGCTACAGGGCATTTACATGAGCGTTGCTTTTGGTTCGTTGCATTGATAATAATTAAACTGATAGGCAGTCTCTCAGGTGTGCTGTTATCGGATATATTTAACACAGCCTTCAACGTGAATCAGCCAATCAGCGCTGAGCACCGAAACTATGAAAACATTACAGTCCATCAATAATCCTTAGACACATTACAACGCAGTAGTTATCGCGATGCATTGGCTCTCAGTCCATTACGTAAATATCACATTTAGCTACGTTTTCATAATAAACAGACACGCGCTTTATAACCGAGTTTGAACGTAGTAAGAGATGTGTGGAGAAGGTACAGAGCGATTAGTGGAAACGGAGGCAGAAACAGCCCTACGAGTCGTGCACAGGGTCATTTGTGAGTAGGAGGGGCAGCTGAGGCACATTAGATAGCTGCCAGGCAAACGTTTCATTGTTGCTTCTGCTAAACACTTTCCGTTTGGACTGAAGGCGTGTATAGACCTCTGTTAATAGGAAGGTATGATGAATCCTTCGTCGTATGTGTCGAATGAACGGGACATTCGGTGTATTTCGGATGCCTTTGTTTCTCAGTAAAATGGCGGCTTGTCCTAGTTCTGGAAAACTAGAGCAACAACAACGCGGCTCGACCATTTGTTTTCATCATGGCTGCTGGAAGTGTCGTCGAAAAACCACAAGAGTCTCTGAAACGGCTGAATGCACACCCTGCAGTAAATAACAATGTGGGGGTGTTTCTGAAGCATGTATCTTGTGTTTTCTCTAGGTTTTCGCCCAGCCTGGTGGTCGGTAACGGTCCATGCTAACACCGCTTTCTTTCGGCCATCTGTGCGCACTGTGTCTCCAGATACAGGCTGCATGGGGCTGCAGGCTCGAGTAGGTTTGAATGCACCTCCTGCAGAAATAAACGAGTCCAAACGACTGCTTGAGTTAACTGTCGGTGTAGGACGCATTTTTACGGCAATAAATCGAGGCTATGATCTTTATGCATCATTGATAATGTCATGACTTTGAGCATCCGCATCCTTAACGCGCCACGCGCACGGCTTAAATGTTCAGGTATATTAATTTCGCAGTCACAGCATGCAAATAACCCATCAAACAAAGAGTACATAGCAATACCGAGGGGATTTAAAGGGGAAACGGGGCACGTTTCTCAGATGAAAAGTTACAAATATGGCTTCTCGTGCTGCTTGCCTTGTTTATACCGCTGGCATGAAGAGCTGTGCAGCATTCTCAAACTGCACATCAAAGACGTGCACAAAAGTTCACCCGGCGTACCTGCAGCGACCTGCCAACTGTAAACATGTTCCCAAAGCAACAATGTGATCCGACGTCTACCATCACCTTTTTAACTTGGAGGAAACTTTGTATCCCCACGCCAAGACATCACACGAAATATTCTCCATTAGCT
Source organism: Notothenia coriiceps (assembly GCF_000735185.1). Classification (NCBI taxonomy): domain Eukaryota; kingdom Metazoa; phylum Chordata; class Actinopteri; order Perciformes; family Nototheniidae; genus Notothenia; species Notothenia coriiceps. The sequence goes on from NW_011337749.1 coordinate 31,705, forward strand.
GAGAGTGAAACATTAGCACAGATGAGGCCAACTTACATCTGACGGAGTGCGGTTCCGCAACTCTAGGTGGATTCTTTTCTTCATGTCCATCCTTGATCAGCGCCCCCGCGATATGATACACACTTTTAATAATTACTGCAAATGCAACTAGCACCTCTAGAACAGACTGCTGTTGTTCATTCAAACTTGATCCGCTCGGTGGGCGGGATCACGTCTCGGGATTGTCGTCACCGCCGACCAATGGCAGGAGCGGAATAAAGAGGGAACGGATTAACAGACATGGAGGCCAATGGAGACACCCCTATAAAACTGGGTGGGGTTTTGTTGTCGAAGTTTGGTTGTTTGTTAACTTAAGTTTACATGGCTAATCTTATCCTTTAATGTTTTACACGGAATACATGACATGTGAGATGTATGTGACATGTTTGTCATTGCATAATTTCTCAATATTAAAGAGACACAACACTTGAGGTGATGTGCAGTGAAGTGGAGCTCTTGGATTTTGTTTGATTTTATTCACATTATAAATGCTTCCCCATATTTTTGAAAAAAATAACGCAAACATATCATAGAATGAACACAATAGTTTAAACACAATAAATAAAAGTCACCTGTTTTCTAGAAAAAGCCTGACAACTGCTTTACATTAACCACTTTAGAATGGGACCAATCAATTATGGGTATATCGTTGTTATAGATAGTAAACTACGTCAAAAACGTGTCTGTATATTTACCTTTGTAACTAACTACTAAAAATGTATTCAGTGTAGAGATAATCGTTATGCATAGTACAGTATCAACCTTTTTCACTTCCCTTCAGGTTTACACAACATCTTAATAACAAAACAGCTTAACCTCTGCGACAGATTTTTAATTTGTGAAGGTATTACATATATTGATATATATGATTGTGTGTGTTGTGTGTGTGATTGGTATATTGGGGTATCTCCATCAAATGTATGTTCATATGATTGGAAGGCAAGGAAATATTTATGCTTCTAAAAGTGGAAATCATTAGAACAAAAACTACCATAAATGTATCCACTTTAAAACGAGTCATAATGTAACCTAATCCATCTATATTTAAAATTAATGTAACTTGATTACTTTCCGTTACTTTTGGATCATCTTAATGTCAATTGCAAAGCCAATAAAGACCATAGACCTTCGCAATGCCTTTTTTCATTTGATTTTATTTGACTTAACGACCAAATGAGCCAGGGCGAGGGGCGAGGCAAAGCTCTCGGTAGTAATCTTTTTCAAACGACACCTGATGGTAGGTAAAGGTTTTAATCAGGCTTTAAAGCCCTCTCAGAGCTTTTACTGATAAGTATAGTGTTAGGAGGGCAGGGTGAGGGCTCTCCTATATATAGTTCGGTTAAATTAGAAACATATTGACAGATTCAAACCTCATTGATTAATAATTCAAACACGATACGTCCTCAAAACACAAACGAGGTCTCTTAAAAACCAAAGTAAGGTATAGACAAGGAACTTCAACCTAATTTATATCAAAAACATGCAAACTAACCGTCTACAAAGTGCAACGCCAAAAACTGTTACAAAAAAAATAGCTTAAATAACTTTCCTGTCATAGAGTAAAGTTCTACCAAAAACATTTCACACATCCTCCAACACTATGGCTATACTACAGTAATACATGTTTAAAGTATTTTAAGGTATTATTGTGGATAATTTTGGTGAAGTTTTTCTATTTCTTAAATATTCAATAACTCAGCTATTATACATTGACGTATACCAAAAACAGTTCATACATTGACGGTCTCCTGCAGGGACGTGCACAGACATTTTGGGGGGCGGGTGCTCAATTGAGAAAAAGAGCACTTCCCATAATCATTTATAAAAAAATGTTTTAAAACAAAAAGTTAAATATAGTTGCACATCTCTGACTTACTGACCGTTTATTTGTAATACCCTCACACTCAAGCAATTGTTTAATACTCAACATAAATCTACAAAACAATCAGCTAAATCAGAGACAATGGTCTTCTTTAGTATTCACTACGCACAAGAGCAGACAATAAACTAGTCAAATGAATAGTTATTAAATGAGCAGCCAAAAATACAAATTATGAAGTTACTGTTTAAGGACATTACAGGCAAACATATCGGTTTTTCATGTATTTGTTATTTTGGTCTATTTTGCTTCCATGTTTTCTTTCACTCTAATGGAAATAAAACTTCTGTGAAACACATATAAAGGTTGTACGTTTTACTACCATGTCTGAATTCATCTATAGATTAAAAGCTAATCTGCATTTAAACATAACATTTCAGGGGAAAATACTGACTTCACGTAAGTAGCTATCAGGAGAAGTTGTGAGGTGATATGTTTTTTTGTTTTATCCTTTTCACCTGCAATACCTTGGTAACTGCATGCAAATTAGCGCATTTTAATTAAGCCTAGTTAACGCCTCATTTGCATATCAATGGGCCGATTGTGATGACGTTATTAGATACACATTTTACTGTATTCACTTGAAGTGTCTCCCCTTAAGTAGGCCTACATTACATTAGCCTGTATGCCCATGATAAATTGCCTTAGCTAAACCTTGAGCTAACTTATCCATTAGCTAGTAGCCCACCTTAGTTAACTATATTTGTTATTGTCTTTTAGCTAATTAGCTGTAAACTCGAGGCACTGGCAGTTTAGTCACTTGTTCATCACCACTCACCTTCAAAATAAGCCAAGAAAAGCCGGCATAACATGGGACGGTAAAGTGGGAGGTGCTGCTACCTGTCTGTCTGAAGGGACTGCCGATGTGGAGGGAGGGAGGGAGAGCTACGGAACTTCAGTCTAATCTCCCGACCTGATATTTTAATTTTGTATTCAATCAATATATTTTTGGAAAGGGAAACTGTGCGCAAACAGCAGTAGATATATATTCATTTATAAAAATAAAAAAAGGGGAGAAAAGGGCACTTTCTCTGGAGGAAGAAAAGGGGCAGGGGCTCAAGCCCACTTTGATGTCTGTGTGCATGTGCCTGCAAAAGGGACATGGTAGAAAGTAATGTCCACACATCAACAGAAGAGGGGGTTCATACCACAAACAGACCTGAGAAGTCACTGTGAACAGGCAGAGAGAAACATCTCCGAGTGGAAAGGTGTTAAGCTGTAACGTAGACAGTGAAGGCAGCACAGCAGAAGATCAACATGTTACATTACATTACATTACATTGCATTTAGCTGACGCTTTTATCCAAAGCAACTTACAATAAGTATATTCGACCAGGAAGATACAACCTTGAAGAAAACAGAATCATATAAGTACACCAGGTTTCAT
>NW_011337750.1:0-3141 GCF_000735185.1 Notothenia coriiceps
ATTCGCCCAGCCAATATAAATTGGTACTTTTTTCTCCCCAGGATAGTAACACCTCTCTAGCAGGCACCAAAAATTGGGGTAAAAGTTCCCGGCAATAAGTGCTCTTTTTGGTGTGAACGCAAAACAAGGGGTACTAACGGAACTAAACGGGAAAAGTATGTGGAAAAGTACTCGCGTGTGAACGCGCCTTATGAAACACTTTAACTGACAGGACTCAGGATCAACTGTGTACTAAGGCAGCTTCTAGCTTCATGTCGAACAGTAAGTCAACATTTCCCAGAGAGCTTTCTTTGAAATCACCAGGTAACGCTAAAAAACATAACATTTAGATTGTATGACATAGTGTTTATTTAATATATCTGGCTAGCTATAGCTACTTGCTAACGGTTTAGCTTACCCCCGTGATTCAAAGTAACATAACGTAGCTGTAATTTATGCTTTGCTTACATGTTCGCATAACTTGGAAGTTTACTGACATTTACATACCTTGTTTACCTGGCTCAAGTGATGGCTCTGGGGTTCTTGTGTGAGCCACCACTTGAGAATTGTCGTCTTTTTTAAGAATTTTTTTTCTTATGTCCATCTTCAAAAACTCTGAGTCCGACAGTTTATTTTAAACATTGTCACAGCTCACAGGATAGGTACCTGTCAGCCAATAAGACATGTATATTTCCATTCAACTCTCTGGTTGGTCTTGTGTCTTACCTCTGTTGCATTCACTGAACATGGGAAATTAAAATCCTGCCATCCTCTCTTGTGTCATGATGAGGTTCAGGTAAAGCACGGTTAATGTATTTTATTATTGACTCAATAATATAATACATGACTTTGAGAGTAGGAAATCTAGGCATATTAACACAATTAATTAAACATACTTATCACGGCGACGGTGTACTGAGGTTTATTTATTTTTTAAATAAATGTAGGGGGCCCCTTAGTGGCTGCGGGGCCCTAAGCGGCCGCTTATGTCGCTTAATGGGTCGGGCCGGCTCTGTTATGGTTAATAATCACTTTTATTTACAGTTATTAGCTTTGAGGGATATAAAGTAATCAAAGTATATCAAAATACATGTTTTTTTTGTTTAGCCCTCTTTGCATATTTTATATTTAATCCCCTTTCCTGCGTCTACATGGATTTATATCAGTGGAAATTAGTTTTAGCTTAATCTAGAATTTGTATTTTAGAAATAATGTTTTTGATGCATGGTCCAAAACTATAACATAAAATATATGACAATCATTGCCTTTCCAAGAATGTTACATTAATAAATGCTCCAAAAAACATCTGTTTAGTGATAAAAAATATGTATTGTTGGTAGAAAATAAGGAGTTTTTGTCCACATCCTTGTGTAAAGAAAAATAAGTTTGACATTTTTGCAGATCAAGTCCATAAAGAGAGGATGCTGGGTCGAAAAAATCATACTTTAATTCTTTAATTATAATTCATTATAATATTCTTCTACTAATTGTATACCTATAATTACCAAAGTGTGCCACTAGAGGAGTCTTTGTGAAGCACTGATACATTATATAAAACAGCTATTTGGTCCTTTTCACTTTAAATTCTGCCAGAATTGAACAAAGGAACCAATACAGTTTTATCTTAACCTGAAATAATATATGAAAAAATACTTTATAATGTGTATCATTAAACTTAATCGCAATCTGCAAAGTATCTAAAACGGTCAGGTATATAGTGCAGGGTGAACAGTATAAGGTACAGTAGAACAACTCATGTAAAGTAGCCTACCTCAGAAACGTAAAATAAATGGACTTAGTCACTGTACACATGATTCTGAGCAGAGCAGGCTAGCTGTTTCCCTCTGTTTGCAGTCACTATGCTAAGCTAGGCTAACCTGCTTCCAGTGAAAAACAGACATATCTAAACCATAGACTGTATAGATCTAAACACGTCAGAAAGAAAAGCTCCAAAAACAGTTTCTCCTCCTCCTCTCCTCCTCGCCATTTCTTTGAATTCTTCTGGTTTTCTCCCCGTCAATATCCCCTCCCTTTCTCCGTTATTTTCGGTCCTTTTTAAGTCTGACGGGTCCCCGAAATGCCACCAGACGGGCCATTTATAGAGAGGGGAAGAAAGGGAGAGAGAGGGGGATGGAGGTCATCCGGTGTCGTGGGAACAGCGCTAAAAAAATAACTGAAAAAACTGCTTTCAACTTCTGTCTCCTTTCTCCTCTGTGTCTGCCTTCTCCTCCTCCATTTCACCAAATATATTCCTCTCTTTTCTACATCCTTGTGTTTACTTCCATGACAACATATCAAGCATTTTTCAAGATACTCAGAATTTGTCCGTTTTTTTATTTGAAACGTCATTATGTCGAATACTTTAGAGATCATGGTGTCTGGAGGATGTATTTAGAAGCAGAATCAGAAGTCAGAAAGAGGTTTAATGTCAAGTTTACACATACGTATAAGTATATGGTGCATACACTGACACGGAAATAAGAATGTGTAGGAAGACAAAATACAATTGTTGTGACAGCTATTTAAAAAAACGATTTGAAGACTATTGTAACAAATTAACAATATTTCAAAAAGATTATATTTGTGAGAAACTGGGTACAGTCTAATAAAATATGATAAATACTATATTTAAAGTGGAGAGCTGTGATGATACACGGAGACGAAACGGGTTGTATCTGCTACAGTTCTCTATCGTATAGACGGTTCGTTCACACGAGGCCGACACGGAAACGCGGATAACGGCTCCCAAGGTGGGTCGATCTGCGGACGAAACGCTCTGGGGGCATAACGGCTCCATGTGTAGGCCCTATACGATCATTTCCTGAATTGATGACGCCATAGCCCCGCCTCTCCCCACCTCTCCTGCTCACCCACGCGTCATTGCTGATGTGTTTCACCAACAACAACAACAACAACAACAATGGCGAATCACAGGGTTGCGTTCGTGCTCCAGACGCTACTGACCATGCTACAGATGTTAGTGCAACATCTACAGCTCCTTTACCACAACCATCAGCAACAAGTGGACATGGAGAACTACATGAACTACCTGTTGCTAAATCCACCGCGGAGAGTAAACAGAAGGGCAACCAGGCAACCATGGCAACCATGCTCGGGGTGGGGGGGGTATTTTTCGCTGCTTTTGGTGTATTTTGTGGCAGA
>NW_011337751.1:0-3824 GCF_000735185.1 Notothenia coriiceps
TCACCACACTGGAACTCATCGGGGCGACACGTCAGCAGAGCTGTGAGAGGGCGCACACACACACACACACACACACACACACACACACGTATTTCTATAAGTGTTAATAACACTAAGGATGATTTAACATTAGGAAGTGAAGTTGTTAATGATATTGGTTTGGGGAAAAAGTTGTAATATGTTGAACTGGCGGTACTTTATGAATACTAACTGTTTATCGTCTCTCGTATATAATCACATAGTTTAACAAAACAACAGAGATTGCACGGAAAAGTTGGAAAGCAGATTGGAGGCGATCTGGTGACGTGACGTTAACTTTTCTTACTACTGACTTCCTGTTCTGCTGATTGGCTGAAGAGAATTACTTGCTAATTGTTCATTTTGTACTCTGATGCTGGTTTATTTCAATTTTGAGATGTTCAAACCTTAGATTTGTTTATTTCTGCACTTTTAATTTATTATTATGTGCAATGCCTTATTTTGTTTCATGCTGCTGCGACAAAAACAATTCCCAAATTGCGATTAATAAAGTACTTTCTATTTTATCTTGACAGACATTACACAACCTTCAAAACTAGCCCCAACTGTGCGTCATACGTGTGCTTTGGTACTAATTGAACTACACTGAAAAACAAACACAGATCATATTTAACAATATTCCCATTTGTCCGGTAAATTGAAATCTTACCGCTAAGGCTGAACATAAAACTAAAATAATAATCCTAAAGGAAACGCTGCAGATAACATGTAACATGTCCTTGGGCAAGATACTTAATCCCAAATGATTGGTGTGTGTGTGTGTGTGAATGTTTATTAGTCCTATAATAATAACAATGCATTCAATGTAGGCACCTTTCAAGGCTCTTAAGGTCGCTGTCAGACACAATGCTATGACGTATATATATGTAACTCACCTGCATCATAACTGCAGATCAGAGACGTTCAGGTGTCTCAGCTCAGACAGGATTCTTTACATTTAACCCCAGACATTTTCTCCTGATGTCTCGGACTGATACATCGGGAGTGTGTGTGTGTGTGTGTGTGTGTGTGTGTGTGTGTGTGTGCGTGTGTGTCTACATTGCCGGCGTGTCCCTAGTCTTACTGAGCATTAGTGACACATTTACCAACATGCCAGAGGAAACACACTGCAGCGCTCAGCTCCGCCTCCGGGGGGAGACACTGAGCCGGTCATAAAGTCTAAATAAATGTCACTTTCTGATCAATGAAATCACATTTAAAGACATTATGACATACAGTGGTGTCAAAGCTTGGTACAATTACGACGTCTATACGTAAATATACACATGGAACGAACTGATACGAACTAGAAAGTGTATTTTATATTTAAAACAACATAAATAAACACAGAATAATAGAAGAAGTCATGGTGGATTATTGATTTTTGTGCAAGGAATACTTAAAACATTTGAAATGTGTCCAAATGTGGCTTTTAGAAGAGAGAAAAACATCCTCTTAATGAATACTTGTTTCATTGTCATGGTTAGTACAACTCTGGGAAAAAAACCCACTCCAAACACTTGCCCTTAGGTCGGTGACTAAAAATACAGTATTTTGTCTACGTTACAAGTCCTGGAGTTTGAAAGACGTCAGCATTTGAGGCGGGGACGTTCTTACAAAAATATGCAACCAGGTGCATTATGGGAAATGTAGGCTCCAGTGCTGTAAGATCTTGAAAGGTCACGATATCTCTTTTTGCAGCTAAATCTGAATTTGACCAAACAAATAATCTGCATTTGTTTTCCTTATTTTATTCTGTTTCATACTTTATGAATTTGTTTTCCAAAGTTTGGTTTATTCTAATAACATTTTCTGTTTTTGTGTTTACTTTTACCCACATTTATATTTGTTTGTTGGTTATTAGGTTTGGATATCTGTGTATTTCTGTATAATTGGTAATATTGTAATAAATATACTTTTTTTAAATGACAAAATAAAACCCAAACTATGACCAAAACCAATAAAATAAAATAGTTTAAATTAAATTCCATCTATGACCAAGAAATCTGTCGATCAGCTGTTGCACATCATTTTAAATTGTAAAATGTTGGGTTTAATAAAAATAAAAATACTCTTCTGTCATGTCCTAAGTAAAAAAAATAAGAAAGAGAAAATCCTATTTTAAAGGTCCCATGACATGGCCATTTCTACTGATCATAATTCCATTGTTGAGGTCTACTAGAATAGATTTACATTGTTCAATGTTCCAAACTCACATTGGTTTCTCAAACAGCATCTCTGTATAGTATGTGTATTCACTCTCTGTCCTACACGGCTTGTTGGAGCTCCTGCCCCCCCCCCCCCCTGTCGAGCCCACTGTGCTCCGATTGGTCAGCTCGCCCACTCTGTTCTGATGAGTCCACCACCATTACAGCAGAACATCAGTGTTTATGTGTTACAATGGTGTTTGTTAGCAACCAGGAAATGACACCAGTAATGACAAACAGATGAGAATGCTGCGTGGGGTCTGGGTGCCGTGTTGGCGGGACGTTGCTGGCAGAGGGTGTGCCTATTGTTCTATAGCTGTGTGCTAATTGCTCCATTTGGACTTAGTGACGTCAATAGGCCCCGGAAGAAACAAATGGAAAAAGAAAAATGTCCAACGAGGCGTTCTGGGGCAGCACAGACAGGTCTTCTCTGTGTTAGACACAAGGGGACGGGTAATAACCAGAAAAGCATCACATGGACCTTTAACAAGGCAAACACTTTCAAAGTTAACCACCAATGGTTTCTTTACCTTAATGCACACAATGTACACAATATCTGTTGTTTTTATTATTGCACATATTTTATTCCATTCTATTTCAATGTAAATACTGCTATATTTTAATATATTTCTATTATTTTTTTATGTTTTTATAGTTCTTATAATAGTTCTCTATTTGTGTTTTTAATTTTACTTTTATGTATACACCATGACACAAAGTCAAATTCCTCGTACGTGTCAACCTACCTGGTAATAAACCTGATTCTGTATCAACATCCCGCTACACAAACACCCCAGTATCCCACATTACGAGTTGCCCCTGAATGCCTCTCAGAGGTTTCGATGTTGGCTCTGGTTTATCTGCTCTCTCATTTCACACTTCAGGCATTTCGCTGACACTCCTCCTGCAGAGGAGTCATTAAACACATGTCGTGTTGATTTAATCCCAGGTATAACTCCTCTGGCATCTGAACTCATCCCAACACTTTCCAAGTAGCTGTGTGATGAGGGAGAGCTACGGAAGAACATTAGGGACACAATTAGGAAGGAAAGAACTTTGATATTTTACAAGCAGCTAAATGTCTTATCCACGACGCTGGCGTATTTAGTGTTTTGTAAATGTTACCAGTAATACATCAACACTAATGCCCGATAAAACACTGATATACACCTGAGCATCAGCAGGAGAGGACTCTTTAAAGTAGAGACACTACATACTGATATACACCTGAACATCAGCAGGAGAGGACTCTTTAAAGTAGAGACACTACATACTGATATACACCTGAACATCAGCAAGAGAGGACTCTTTAAAGTAGAGACACTACATACTGATATACACCTGAACATCAGCAAGAGAGGACTCTTTAAAGTAGAGACACTACATACTGATATACACCTGAACATCAGCAGGAGAGGACTCTTTAAAGTAGAGACACTACATACTGATATACACCTGAACATCAGCAGGAGAGGACTCTTTAAAGTAGAGACACTACATACTGATATACACCTCATACTGATATACACCTGAACATCAGCAGGAGAGGACTCTTTAAAGTAGAGACACTACATACTGATATACACCTGAACATCAGCA
>NW_011337752.1:0-8745 GCF_000735185.1 Notothenia coriiceps
AGAGATATACTGCGCAAAATACAGATAGCAGGAGACAGAGGACAGCCATGGTCAGATAGGAAAACATCCAGGAGCTATCTGGATCAGTCTGATGCCACAATGGAAACTGAACTAAAGAGAACATTTTAAACTTTAGCAGTCTGCGTGATCTGCCTGCAGGGAGGGGCGGGCCGTAAAGTAATGAGGTTGTAACTTTACAACCGTAATTTCAATTCCCCATTGTAGCGACCAGAGAGGGGGGGGGGATATATCCAGTCTCTGATAGTGTTACGTTATTATGAGAGTGCTCTGTTTGATTCTGAAATTGTATATTGATATAAAATATATACATATATATACAGTATGTGTGTGTGTATGTGTGTCCGCATCTGTAGCCTGTTATTGTCTCATTATACCGCACTGTGAATTAATTAAAAGTAAATATAAGTCGTCATGAACACATCTGTCCATCAGACAGAGGGCTGCTGTGCCTCCTGTCATCATTAATGGAAGTCTCTTTAAAATGACCGCTCAGAGGAGAGGAGTTCTCATTTCTCTAACCGCCTGCAGCTTCCCCTCCTCTCTCCTCGGCTCCCGTCCTCGGCTCCTCCGTTCGCATCTCCTGTGGGCGGGACTAAGTCTCGAGGATAGGAGTCGAGGAGGGGAGTTAGAGAAATGAGAAAGGGCCATTGTATTAGACATGCTGTCAGTCATGAATGTTCTTCACAGCAAACTGGGGAGGACTAAATATTGGTGGTGAAAATGTTTGGTAGTTTCTGATGGGCGGAGTAAAATTAGCCTAAAAGGACGTAGGAGGTTATCATGATTATCTCATGATGAATATTGACACCTCTCCTTATGCGCTTGCATAACACAAATGATTATTAGGCAAAGCAAGACTCATTTCTAGGAGTCTGTACACATGTTGTTGCACAGTACAGTATGCTGTTTTTGTTTCAGAGTCTGAATGCATCTCAGTACTGTGCATGATATATAAAACAATACCTTCCTGTGATGTTAGGGCATTATAAATCAGATATAGAAAGATTGATTGCTCGAGGAAGACAAGATATTACAAGCCATCAAAGCTATAAAAATAAACTGAAGAGATAGTAACAGTGTACAGTTACACAAAGAACTGTGGTGTTACCGCTCTCAGAGGTGGCTGTGTATGGCATAAAGAGGAAATCAACAGTCTGGATGGAGTGCCGATCTGGTTGATCATGTGTTAGTTCAGATTTGATGTGACATCAACAACCATGTTCAAATGGTCACTGTAATTTAGGGTAAAAGATCTAAAGAGGCCATGACACAATTGTTTATATCTATAGTGATTAATTCATGAAATTGTGTAATTAATGTTGGTTGTGTTTAAAGCATTATTTCCAACAACTGCTAAAAATAATAGATTCATGACATTTCCTGTATTTCATACTGCACAGGAATGCAGTATTTTATCAAACGTGACCATGATGCATTGCGATAATCTGACAGGCATGGCTGAGATCAGAGATGGTGTATTAACAAAGATGCTCTCTAAACATACGGTCTCTAGTGTTAAGATGGTTAAACAGTGGAAGTAAGAGAGTCATACAGAACATATGTCAGCAGTGCTGTATACTGTCTGAACTATACCCTCACACTTCGAATTAATGTCCTCCTTAGTGTCTAACCACGGATTAATTCGTTGTTTGTGAATCGAAAGTAAACTATTAGGGTTATAAAGTTCTAGTATATGGTTTTAATGCAGCATTTGTCAGAGCGCTGGCATTTGTATCCCAGCGACACACCCATGATACATTGCGGGACCAGTTGTTTTGGGGGTTTTCCTTCCCCTGAGAATGGTCTGTCAGGAAAGAACATCTTTAAGCTGTGTGTCGACCTCAAAAACCTCCGCAGCATGTTTGGTTTAAGCTACACAAGCTTTTTATTGCCATGAAAATAAGAGTTTGGTTCTGGTGATGTATGCAGCCAGTCACAAATGCCTGCCTGTCAGACAATACTCAGGGAACAAACTCCATCATCTAGCATTAGCTCACTGCAGTGCTCTCGAACGGCCAGACTGAATGGTTACGGCTAGTGGTATCAAATGGGCGCTCTTCTCGCATTACACTCTCTGTAGTTTGCCTTCTTGACACACCTTTTGTTGTCTCGTCTAGCTACTAGCTAGAGTTGGCTAACCGTTGCTAGCTAGCGAACATCACCCGCCAGCGGTGAAGTTTAGTTAGGGCAAAACAGCAACTCTGAAGCCGAGGGAGTCGACACGTGACGGCTGACACCCTGCCAGGTAGTTTATCTTTTAAATTAAGGACGAAATATGTTTTTACATTGTTATATTTATGACGGTCTTGTCAAACGTTGGAGAGACATAACAGGTTCCAGTCATTAGCAGGATAGCTAGCTGGCTAGCAAGCTAACGTCATATAAACTGTCACACAGCAAGTGTATCGCCACCTGCTCTGTGATCCATAAGCCTGGAAAGCGAAAGCACGTTTGCCTGTATCTATATTAGGCCAGTCTCTGCTGCTGATATGTTAAGCGTCTGCATCACAGCATAGGTTTCTGCTTGCTAGTGCTGATGCTTTCCCTTTTCAACGTAGCCCCACCAACCTACCACAACATGAACCCGTCCTCTTTCATATACGCCTCGTGTCTCTGTTAATTTAGAGCTATATGTTGTTTTTTACGTGTGAATTAGTGGTGGTTTCTCCTGCAGGATGAGTGGTGATGAAGTGAACCCAGCTGCAGTGGCAAAGCCAGTAGAGGATGCGCAAGGAGATGACCGGTGGATGTCTCAGGTTTGTTTTTTTAATAGCTATATCATATAAAAATGACAATGTATTCACTATTTACAATGCATTATTACCATCTGGAGGATTTGGCATTATTTCATTGAACGTTTTGTCTTTTTTCCATTCTTGATCAGATGGAACATTTGATTGGGCTTTGTCTTTATTATGCATGCTTTATGTTAGTGTTGTCTCAGTGGTTTGTTGTTTTCTGCTCAGTCTAAACAACAAACCACTGCAACTCTGCCTGACCCTTCCCACTCAAACACATGCACAATAAATATAAAACGTATGTTATCTAATATATTTTTTCTCATGTGTCTGTATGCTCAAGTGATTGACATTCACATCTCCTGAATCTGTTAGAATGTATATTCTTGGAAATCTTATTATTTAATCTGCCCCAAATACAACACATTTTATAATGCAGGAACAATACATTTAATATTGTGTTAAATATCCACCATTCATTTTCAATATTGTTCGTTGATCCCACAGCTAGAGGCGAGAAAAATACATTCTCATGAGATAATGCTTTGACAGTACTTTCAATTATACAATTTACAAATGTGGGGCAAAGATTGAAGTAACCATTCCCAAGATGGGTGTTTTTCTTTCAGAGCATCACTTTATGTAGTTTTTTAGTGGCACCTTCTGGTCTGTCTTTTCAAATGTAGTTTTCAATAGCTACAACTAGTCTTGTCGTGCGAGAAGGTTGCATTATTTTAGTTTGACTCGGAAGGACAATTATCTAAACGTTAAAAAACTGAGGCCTTAATTCAGATTGAAATGCATGTCAGTAACTGATTTAAATGGCATGGTTTTCTTTAAAGTGTATTTTATGATCATGATTATTGACTGCATCTCATACTCTGTTGTGACGAGGCTGTGTTGTTTTTGGGTGTTTTTTTACAGCACATAAGATTTGTGCAGGAGTGTAAGGATGCTGAACCAGACGTGCTTTTTGTGGGAGATTCTATGATACAACTAATGAAGCAGTATGAGGTGAGACAAGATAATTATCTTTCTAAACAGGCTCATTCGACACACTTGCATCTTTATGTAGTTTTTACTAAATCATATTATTCTCAATCAGTACTCTAATGTAAATGTACATTTGTAATGGCTACTCTCTTGACATTTACTCCGCCTCAGTGAGTTGCTTGATAAAAGTCACCAAAGTTCAGAAATGTTCATATGAATTGTAGATTTTTGTTTTCCTCCGCACAGGTCTGGAGGGAGTTATTCTCTCCTCTTCATGCGCTCAACTTTGGCATTGGAGGGGACAACACCTGTAATGTGCTGTGGAGGCTGCAGAATGGAGAGCTGGATAACATCCGTCCCAAGGTGAGAAACACCTGCCTTGACCTCCAGCATACAGTTCACTCTTCTACATCTCACATGCACAACAAATACTCTGCATACACATTTCATTTCCGTTATCCATGTGCATACACTTCTTTTGTCTCTTTGACTCAGAAATCAGTTTGGTCCTTTTACAAAAATCTTGCATGTGATCTTCCCTGCCCTCTTTATCATTTCTAATCATCCTCCTGTAGGCAAAAGATACGTTTTTGGTTTGGCACTCACAACACATCCAGGGAATGCATCCTACGGTTTCCTTTTATATTGTAACACTGTGAAAAACAAATCGGCAGGAGAGCTAGTTAACTTTAGCTGTTAGCAGTCGGTGTAGCAAGGTTCCTCTAAGTTGCACTTTGATGTGTTCATGCTCTATTTAGTAAAAACCTACATGGGCTAAGGTTAATTATAACCTTTCCATGATTTGCTCAATTATATTATAGTGAAACATAATTTTTTGCAAGAAACAAATAAAAACAAGTTATTTTTGCAATATAAAAGAGATATAAGACAGGGAATTATGACATAGTTAACTTCCTGACAAAAAGCAGTATGCCAACGGTATAAGTGAGTTGAGCCATGGTTTAATTGATTTTTATTTATTGATTTTTACAATGAGTTGGTATCAAGAATAGCACAATTCACTGGTATTCCTAGCAATAAACACATTTCTGGTATTGTGAAATACCAGATTTGGAGGATCCCTTTTAGGAGGAGCAGAGGCAAGAGTCTGTTGTATCCCCCTCACAGTGCTTATGGTGGTGCTGATGATATAGACATAGGGAACAGCTTGCATTGCTCACCCAGATATAAAGCCAAGACAACTCATTCCTACAGTCAAAACTAACAGGATGTTAGCATTACTGTATGCAATACTTTGATCACACTTCTGTCAATTTAACTTGTAACTTCTCTGGTCTTGAAAGAACGTTACGCATCGAACTGATGTCCACAATCACGTTTATTTTCTTTGTACAATCATGAAACACCGTGAAAACGTGTTCGCCTAGTAGACCAGCAGTAGAATTACATTATACATCGTTTACACTTTTAGCGCCCTTTACTCTCTCACAAACACAAAGTAAACATCCGGGCTAGAGATCACTTGACTTCCGGAAAGAAAACTCTTATCATTTTTAACAAAGTTCAATCATACATTAGGCACTCTTCAAAAAATACAAAACAATAAACAAGGGCACTTTGAGCATCAGCTACATAACTGTGTTCAGTAAACATGAACAATTTGTCTGTCTGTGGCCTTGTCCAGGTTGTGGTGTTGTGGGTAGGAACCAATAACCACCAACACACAGCAGAGCAAGTTGCAGGAGGAGTTCATGCTATTGCGCAACTGCTCACCTCCCGCCTACCCAAGGCGAAGATAGTTGTTCTGGTAAGTACTCTAGTTTTTTTTTAAGAGGCACGTTTAAACTTGCCATTTAGTTTCCTTTGTTGTCTTCTCTCTGCACTTATCACATTGAGAAAACATTACATTTCCAATTTAACTTTGATTCAATATTTTGTAAAGATTTAGTATTGTTATTAAAATCGACACAAACGATTGGTCCTTTTATGATGAACATTGCATGATAAAGAAAAACAATAACATAACTAAATTCCCTCACAAGTTGCCATCTTCAAAATGCAGGAATGAGAAAGAAGCTGAATTTGTTTCCATAATGAACAAATATATAATATGATACAATTAGTTTAAGGTTCAAAGGGGTTTGATTTAAATATTTTCAGTAAATTGCAGTTTGGAATACTGTTGATGCTTTGCTAAAAGGCTAGTGTGCAATAATGAATGATACTTGGAGTAGTAGTACAAATGAACATACAAGGATCCTCAATTTTTTTGTGTTGGTTTATAATGTGGAAGACTATCCTTGCCCTTGGGTATCAAATGCTATCTTATCCCTCTTTTTTATATAAACAAACAACTGAAATAAAAACATATATATATATCAAGGTTTGACTCACATATGGACTTGAATAAATGGGTTAAAAATATTTGTCTTGACTCAGGGTCTGTTGCCTCGAGGGGAGCGACCCAACCCCCTGAGGGAGAAAAACGCGGCGGTTAACGAGATTCTGTGCGACTCGCTGCCGCGGCTGGGCCGGGCTCAGCTCCTGGACGTGAGCCGGGAGTTTGTTCACTCTGACGGCGCCATCAGCCCGCAGGACATGTTTGACTTCCTCCACCTGACGCCCACAGGCTACCGCACGCTGTCCAAGCCCCTCAGTGACCTGCTGCTGCAGATCCTGGAGGAGAAGCCAGGGGAGCGGCGAGCCCCCCTGATTTGAGGGGCCGCGGCCCAGCACCACATTTATCCAGAGGTATGTCTCACCCGCTGCTGTGGGAGACGGGGGAGACATGTCCCTGGTATCTGGAGGAGGAAGGGCTCACTCATAGGGTGGGGGGGAGGCACACCAATGTGAGTGGGCCCTGAAGGGGTGTGGGATCACATACATGAGGGGTGGGTGTGGAGAGGGAGAGAGACCTCACTACAGACGTACACACTGTGAATGCAAAAGGTTTACCAATGTCAGCCTACTATGAATTATAGACGGATATACCGAGCTCACGCAGGACTGCAGTGGAACACACAGATTAATTAGTCAATAAAAGTGTGTTTCCATCTGAGATATGATGCAAAACAGAAAAATGATGACATTTCTTCTTCTGTGATTCGACTGCAAAACAGTTAGCTGTGTGAACTTTATGTTAATACATAAGAAGTGCACTGCTCCACACATACAGAACGAGAACGTTAAAAAACATTGAACAATGTTACGAGTCTGACCTGCGTGATTCAGAGCAGTGGTTCCCAACCCGAGGGTCACGGCCCCCTAAGGTGGCACCACAAATGTTAAAGGTCAAAAGATAGTTAAGAGTTAAGATGGGAAAATATACTTATCTCTTCAGCCAAATTGAAATAATCTGAGAAGTAAAGTAAACCTTTTAAGGTTGCCTGGTCCAAGGGTCGGGAGTCACTGTCTTTATACAATTATGTATCGCACTATTTAAAAAAATCTCACTATTAGATGATTTTGCTTTAATAATCCAGTGTAGCAAAAGTCATACAAATTACACACATTTACTTTGATATCGTTTTGTCTGTCCAGCTCTTCATGTTTATTACTTCATTTTCTCTGCAAGACAAGAGCACTCTAAATGTTTACTTTTGAATTAAGTCAATACTTGGAAGTCATTTTTAACCTATCAATATCAGATATATCCGTGTATATCCGGGGAGATAACTGCTTCCCGACAAACCACACATTCACCACGCTTCTGTCTTAAGTGATTGAACATCAAGTGAAAATCATGTCGTCCTATTTACTCATTAATGATGATCCCTGATAACTAACACAAACACCCTTGTGTAAAACATGTGATTACATTTTACTTGTACATTTTACAGATAAATCTACTGTGACATTTGATGTCTTAAAACTAGCGTTTCAAACGTTTTGTGTTGCCAAAACCGAGACCTGCCGTCTTTTTAAAATTGTGATTGTACTGTTTCATAAGCTTTGCAGTGCAACCGAGCTCTTAATTTTATTTTTCAAAATGAAGTAAAACAAATGGGGATTCTCGCTTCAGCTCCGGTCTTCGTGTTTTTCCATATGAAAATACAAATGGATTTGGAAAATCTTCTCTGTCTGTATCTCACACTAATGTTAAAACACTAGCAGTCTAACACTTTGACAAGCACATGCTCTCTCTCCTTCTCCCTCCTAAATACATGGATATTCATTATTTTCTCTAAAAAGCACCTCTTTATTCTGCTTCTCGCCTCCTCTTCTCTCCCTGTTGTATTTATAGTCGACTCTCCCCCTCGGCCCTGACATCTGTAGTTACTGAATCTTTTTAGGAATAAAAAGTAGCCACATGGTTAATCTCCTGAACACGGCTATGCAGATCATTGTCGCGCGAAATGCTAATAAGCAAATACAATTCACCTTAAAAAAACATGACGTCTGTTAGCTTCTGCTGTAGCTGTTTCTTCATGAGTCAAATGATCCGATGTTGCTGTCTTAAGCTCTGCACGCCTGCGTGCTGCGTGACATATAAATGGTGTATGTGTGTGTGCCTTAAGTGTTCCTAGGGATGGTTGTGTACAGTATGTCTGGTATTGGATTGTGTAAGTTGGACATATGAGTGTCTTAACTGTGACCCCTGCTGTATATAAGACATGAAACTTGAGGAAATGATGTTTGAAGGGGGTTCAGATTGTGGGAGTCTGTGTTTGGTGCGATACAACATGTGCACTGTTTGGCTCATGTCATGTTGAGGTAAAGCATTCCAATAAAGAAAACAAGGATCTGATCATGTGTGGGGAGTGGTCTTTTTGATTTCTGCCTGTTATCAATAGCTTTGAAGAGTGGGCTACGGAAGCCCTGAGCGGTAAAAAGTGAAAAAAAAAAAAAAGCATCTAAATACTTGTATGTGATTTTCAGACAAAAACACTGACAAGGAAAGGGGTTTTGCTCGGATTTTCTTCTTTTTATTTTCCTTTATTTCTTTTTTTATTAAGGAAATGTATGTGATTTCCCCCCCCCCCCCCTTGCCTCTCGAGGCTTCTTTAGGGATGCTTGAGACTGCCAAGGCACA
>NW_011337752.1:8783-12906 GCF_000735185.1 Notothenia coriiceps
CCCCCTCCCACTTGCCTCTCAGGGCTTCTTTAGGGATGAAGATTCTCTATTCTCCTTGTGGTTCTGAAATAAAGGCTAGTCATCTTCAGCGCTGTGTGTTACACTCACCAGCAGAGGGAACCATTTCATCAGACAACTAATTTAAGGAGACGATAATAAGCCTCACAAAGAGTTCCTTAATGCCTGATTAGATTATGTTATCCATTCATCTCTAATGTAATTATTCACAAACAGCCCTTTAGAAGCAATGTAGACTTGTGCTAACATGTAGTTATCTGTGCTGGAGTGTGTATGATTATTGTTGCAAGCTGTAAAATGTGTAGTTATTAAACCATTTGTTCATGTTAAATGTTACATTCATTCATTTTAACTGAGTCAAAGCTTCTCCGGTGTAACATTTGGTTCATTAAGAGACCTGTACTGTCGACTAAGTCTGAAGTTTGAGGCTCTGTTAACACACCAAGCTCAGCCCAAAACGAATCTATTCAATGCTGGATTTACTGACCTATTGAAGCTGCTATTTTAACAATAAAAAAAACAATCATTACATATGTCACATAATGAAATGGTGAAACGTTGAAACGCACTTTCCTGTGCCTTTTTATTTAGAGAGATAATTGTATACACTTAGTCCACGGGTTGTACATTTCTAGCAACACAGTATATGTTTAGACTGCGAGAGATTCAAATCTAATGATGTACTTAATGTTCTCAATAGTCTTAAAGCCACACATGTTCTCTGTAGATAAATATTTGCCCACTTGGTCTATCACCACACATTTTGAAAATGTAAAATGATAACTTTCCAATTCCCAACAGGCATTAGAGGCTGAGACTACACCCTGATAAAATCTATATCTGGCTCCGTTTGTCGTTCCTGCTTTATCGACCTGTATGAGATTTGGCTGGACTTCAGTATTAACAAGCCGGGCAATGTTGGTGTGTCTGTAACATGACATCTCAAGGGCCTGAATGAACTTTGAAGGCAAGAAGGGAAACATTACATTCTGATTGTATATATAAGTTCTCACCTACCAGGGGGTTACTTTAATGAATAACCTGTGGGGTCAGGGTGTGCAATATACTGGCAAAAGTGATACATGGACAAAAATGCATTTGAGACCTATGAAAACTATATGTATAAAACAGCCCCGGTATAACATAAGTTATGGATTATTTGCGGAATTTCAAAAGCTATTTGCAATGCAAGTGTACTGTGGAATTAGTTATTTTAAATTGAAGATGTCTGATAAGAAATTACAGATCAAATCTAATTCACTTACTTGAAAACAAGAAGCTCTACAGTTTAAATTAGTCACATTATCTCATGGGTTTCAGTGTCTTTGAAGCCCATGCAATTTTTTATTTCTCTCAGATGTCCTCATTTCATAAATAATAACCAATATAAGTGCAGACTTGTGCCAGGGTCCATGTGATGTAACCCTTGTGATGCAATAATTATTTGGTAAAATAACCCCATCACATGTTTTAATTGCACAATCAGATCATATCATTTAAGAGGAAATTAAATACAGAAGTTGTTGTCGTCATGAAAACAAGTTTGAAAATGTGACATTGGAAATTTTTCAGCATTTCCTTTTGTTGTGCTAAGCAGCAGAGCAATTATTTGAAACAATGGATGGTGGGATTGATATTGGGCTTACCTGCTGTAACCAGTACCAGCCAGGGGAGGGCTCTCATTAGCGTACTGTAGTAAGTATAATGCCGTAGTGCGGAGGTTGAGGAGTATTGGTATTTTATATCTTTTAGTCATTTCATTTTGAGTTTTAAATATACAGCCTGTGACTAAGTCATTTTTAAAAGATGATATAAACAATGAGAATGCAATCACACTCTCATGCACACATCCCCCCCCTATATTCAGAGTATAGAGTATATTTATTTGTACGTGTTCATGACCAAAGCATGTTCCTATGTCAACAGAAAGGACGTTATCTGGAACATGATTTTACATGACTGCGCCTCTTGGGATTCATAAACAGACTAAAGGCCTCATCACATTCCCTGAGGAACTTCTTCCTAACGCCAAATGCTTTTCTGGTTCAATGCAGCATACAGACAGTAATAATTGGTTGACAAGGCGATAAATTGTAGCATAAAGTGGAATGACATGTGGGTTTTTGGCAAGTTTAAGAAAAACCTGATCAACATTTCTTCAAAGTGAGCTTTGAGGGATTTCAGTGGATATTTACCTGTCGTTCTGAGCTTCCATCTTTTCACGCTGCCTTAACAGCTTTGTCCTCCTCTAATGGCGTCTAAATGAACGGTTCACCTTTCAGGTCTCAGAATATTTGGCCTCTAAAACAACCTTTTGTAGCCATATTCCTGACTCAGATTACCCACCATTTACACCTGATACTCCTGTGACCTACCTTTTCACCCTCTTTTCATTCAATGCAGCCACAGAGAGAGCTTCAGACGCATGCTGCCACACTGTTGCACCTTCCTCTGTGATTTTCTGGATCAACCACAAAAGCCTCCGAGTCATTCACAGATATTCAGAGGCAATATTTATTGTATGTGTTGCGTAGTGTTGTTTCAAATCCTTTTTCTATGTTTCACAAACAAGTTGCTTTTCAACATTTAAAAACACTTCAAATTTCATCTGAATTAAACAGCATTCAAAGGCTGTACAGTCCAGAAAATAACCAATCTGGCTCATTGTTGGCCCTGCTTTTTTACCCGCAGAGAGGTTTGTGTAAGAGTGTCTTTACCTCACTCGCACAGTGCTGAAGGATTCCAGAGGGCCTTACTACTCCTTGACTATAGTCATCAAAATTCATTAATACTCATTGATTTCTGCACTGCACTTCACAGTAATTGTGTGTCCCAAAGCTAATTCAGCAGGTCTCAGGTCAGGGTCAGGCTGTCCTATTTACTTCCCCAGGGCAATATTGTCTTAACTAGCACCACTTAATGACTTCTGACTGACATCTCCTTGCCGAGTAGAAACCAAAGCAGCCTGACATTGCTTTCGCTGTCAATTCATTTCTTATTTTTCCGTGTTAAAATGTGGTTCCGCGCAGAATAATCTGTAGGACAAGCTGCCCTTTGGAATTCTCTCGCTCCAATAACATGTCTTAACCTTTCTCCCTCAGCAGAATTTAAACTGCTACACATCTGGTTTTCTCACATCCCACTTGTCCTCCTTTGTAATTTGAATGTTTAAACAAAAATGATGACTTTTTGAGAAAGTAGAACCTAAGGCCTGACATCTCTTCCTTACAGTTTATACAAACTGAACATGCCTACAAAGAACATTTGAATTGAAGTACTTTCTTGTTTATGGAAAGACAGCTATTGTAAAACAAGATAAGCATTTTCAAAATTAAATAGAGATTTATGAAGATGCGTGAATCCAAACCCCAAAACGGTCAATTTAAAAGGTGAATAAGTCTTTCCTTGGTAAAAGATACACAACAAATCCTCAAAATTAATAAAAGTAAATTCATGCTATCTAGAACTGCACATAAAAGCGTTTTCTGATTTGACACCATGATATGCCATTTGACTTTGTCCTTATGTGGCCCTTTCTGAAATGACTGGATTTTCATGGGAGGACGGTCTCAGAGGTTGTGTTGCGGGTCAAGCCAGAATGAAAGCTGCCCGGGCGACAACTTTTTCCATCACATAAATCAGAAGCCTTGATCAGTGTCCTACTTTAGTGACTTCATCTGAAGCATTAGTAGCCTGATAATCAGACTGAAAGGCCATTTACTTTAATTCATTCAAACTGGTTCAAATGTTTACCTTAAACTGTACCCCATTACTTGGTATGGTGGTTTAAGAGTTTCACATTAGGGACCTATTATGTGCTTGTTACTGGACATACGTGACTAGAATTGCTGTAAACATCTGGTTAACCTTGTATTCTTCCTATTGAGACACAGCTGAAAGCTATTTTTTACCTTCAATGACCTTTGTGTTACGCCGTAATGAGGCCATTGTATGTTGAATATAAATACATTGCGTAGCCAGGTGAGGGGTGTAATACTAAACGTTAAAACAACTACCCAGAGATAAAAGTAGAACATATACGAGAAAGAAAATTGGGATAAAGATTAACATTAAAGGTGACCTATCATGCTATATTTGAACAATA
>NW_011337752.1:12966-40300 GCF_000735185.1 Notothenia coriiceps
ACTTAAACTCTGCCTCACGGTCCCCTCGTCCCTTGGAAGAGGCGGAGAGGTGGGTGTTTGTCATCTGCTGGTGGACTACCGGAGAGAATTACAGCGAGGAAGGGATTGCAATGAATAACAGCAGCAGGAGCAAACCCTTGCCCCGGGGAGGGAGAAAAAGAGCCACAGCGGAGAATAAACAAAAGGGCAACCATGGCAACCATGCGCCGGAAGTCTTCTTCGCTGCCTTTGTGGCAGACTACAGCGCCACTTACAGGCCTGGCATATGTACTACAGCGTCTACAGCGCTTTCGAGCGGCAATGGCCGGCGGTGGCCCAACCCCACATTCCCCTGATAGGTGGAGAGTTGGCCATATAGGCGGAGCACCACTTCTGTGACGTAGAAAATAATTCAAATCTGGATCAGTCTGTATCAGATCCGTTGCAGCCCCGTTTTTAGAGATTTGGGTATGGAGGAAAATAGAGAGGGTTGTGTTTTCTGACACTTGGTGAGTTCCCTGGAACACCGGGGACACATATTCATGTATAAATATATATATATAGGTATTAAAAAATAAATAAATAAAACACATAATGTTTACCAAATGTACAGGAAAAAGATAAATGTTTTGTTTGCTATGTTGCAAAGGAACTAACCGTAACCCTAACCCACATTGCTTTGTATCAACCTCAATACACCACAGACTTTAAACTCTAAATCTTACCCCCCTCATCCAGCTTTGCTATTTAGTTGACCTACAGCCCTAATACTCTGTTGTACTTCCTTTGTGTTAATTCATTCAGCTGTCTACTGGAGCCCCTCTCCTTTGTCTTGTTTAAAGCCTAGTGTTAGGAGTATGTGTTACATCAGCTCCCCCATTCACATTTTCTCCGACAGTCTAAGGATCAGACGGGCATCTCTCCAGTCACAAGGCCATTTCTTTAACCTCATGTCTAATCGTCGCCCCTGTTATGCCCCTGTATGGCAGCAAAGTGCATTCCTCTGCTGTGAGGCCGGCGGTGTGTTAGTGTTTCCACACTTTTATTAAAACCCTGATGGAATGTGAAAAAATAGCTCCTGTGTCAAAAAGGCCGGGCGCCAGTTAAAAAACAAAAAAACTAGCTGTAGGAATGTTTAATTCATTGCGACTGTGAGATAAAGATACTACATGGAGGCAGTGAGTGATATGTTTGCTTGAGCTTGTCTGAAAAATATCTGAAGAATATTATGTTCTACATTTCTTCAGGTAAAAAGTGAATTATGAGTCCATCATATTAATTTATCAGTTTTACCTGAACATATTTGAGGTACAATTGAGGCAGTTTTACACAACCACAGTGCTTTACCTTGCTCAAAGTGTTAAATGATCTCATGGCTGGATAGCTCATGATTTATTACTCTTTAACAAATCTTTCACTTATCATGATTCACTTGTTTCATAAATGTGTTATTAACTTCACTACAGTGTAACCAACAATAGCTGATAAGATTGTATTGTGAGGGAGTGGATTATATGCTAAAGGTTGTTAGCTCAGTAAGTCAATAAAGGAGGACTAGGTATAGCATTGTTTCTGATTAAATGAATGGAAGATCCTGCTTCTCCTATGATTGCAAAGTTCCTCATGGCAATCAAACACTAATTAAAAAAACTAAAATATAACAAATAAAAGGTTGAAAATGTCAGTTTAAATAACCATTTTATCCACATGCAGTAGAATCACCAGACCTACGCAGTGTGTTTGCTGCAGACAGAGAAACAGTAGAGAGTGTAGAAGGGTCTTTTAGGGACAAAAAGCTGGCACGATATTTGATTGGACCTCTGAGATAAATGTGTGTTTAGCAGTGTGAGACTCAAAGTGCTCACTCATGCTAAGAACATTAGTTAGTGTTGAAAACGCTAGTGTGGAAATAAATATTAGTGTTGAAATAATAAACACGGTTTCACAATTATATTGATTTAATCTAGAGCTGAGCAGAGCCGCCGTCCCACAGACACTAATGTCCTGTAGCATCAACACTAAAATATTATATAGTGTTGAGAACAGCTTTAAGGGATCGTCATCCATTAAAGAATAACAACTATTCATGAACTGTTTGATAAGTGTGACTGTAGAGAAGCATTTTTTCTAATGCTTTTATAGTGAAAATAATAGATTAACTAAGTAAGACCTGTCTACTGTATTGTTTCTACTTTTTTCAAATTCATACTTGTTTCTCCTGATTTTACAATTGACCCCTTTGTGTCAAACTGTTACACACACAGCATCCTGTTAACAGACTAAGAATAAGAAGGAAGAGGAAAAGGAAATGTTTTGTTTGCCCTTCCTCTGCAATTATCACTCCTTTTTTGGAAACACTCTCTGACTTGATAGGTCCTTTGCTCTCCTGACGGCCACCTTGATCGTACGAAATCTCTTCTTTTAATTCTTCCTGTTTGTTTCATTGTAATCTGTTTCTCTCCACAAACCTGATTTAATTCTCTTTTTGTCGTCTCCTTCCTGCTTTTCCTCTCCATCTCCGGCCTCTCCAGAGTCAGTTCATGCTGAACAGCTTAAAAATCAAAGTATAAACAAAACCTTGGCAGGATATAGTGATAGCCCTCCTCTGAATCCCCTTTGTTTCTCTCAATCCATCCAACCAGGCAAGCCCGGCCAGGAAAAATCCAGGCTTCATGTTCTCTTTTCTCCTTCCTTTGGGACAGATTGTCTTTTTTAACAGGCATTATTACATCTGTGTATCTCTTTATAGAGTAAAGCTCAGGTTTAAAGCAAACAAGGCAGTGTTATGTTACCTGGAGACACTCACATTTGTGGTTGCTATGTACATTAGTGAGTACATTACTTTTACGGTTTACCTGATGCCTCACTAAGCACCGTGATTTTTGTGATCAATAGTAATACGTGGACAAATCCTGCTACTGCCTTTTCAACACAAAAGAGTCTTCTTAAAAGGAAAATCTAAGTTTATTTCAAAACCAAGCCTTTATATAAGATGTATTAAACTGTAAAAAGAAGGACTGACATCTTGATGAGTTGGAAATGAATTAACTAACTGCAGGTTGTGTTATGGAGCAGGTCAAACACACAAAACTGTATTTAACGGTAACACTTGACAAGACGGATTTGTTTGTTGTAACCTAATCATTTTAAATGGTGTGCTTAAAATAATTGTAAACCACAACACTACACTTGTTACCTTCCACGTTGCAATTTAATCCAGTCCAGTACACAACAAATGAGACAAACTTGCTTTTGATAACATTGTCACTATTCACTTAACCAGTGTATCATTTTCCCTTTGGCACATTTTTTGGTTTTAGCTATATATCAGTTTTGTTCAGACTTCTTAAAATCTCTCCTTAGTGACGCATTCATTTGTGGTATAATTGCAACCAAGCAAATATGGACATCGTGTAAAATAATGGATTGTTTTTTTTCATCCATTAAACATCGTCAGATTTCAGAGTGTCCTTGAATGCACCAACGGGCAGATTTTTTAAATTGCCTGCTGCAATAATGTAGGTGTTGAAATAAAAACTGAAAAAAACGACGTTGAATGTGAATGTGTCTCAAGCAAGTCACAGGTCTCTGCAAGGTGCTTTTTTATAGTGAACTGAAAATAACTGAAACCTTTGCGTATCCGGTGAAAACAGTAATCTAAAATCAAGTTTTTCAGAAAACTAAAGCACATTCCTTTTT
The DNA here is from genome assembly GCF_000735185.1 of Notothenia coriiceps. Taxonomy (NCBI): domain Eukaryota; kingdom Metazoa; phylum Chordata; class Actinopteri; order Perciformes; family Nototheniidae; genus Notothenia; species Notothenia coriiceps. Next base: position 16,645 of record NW_011337752.1, read on the forward strand.
TAGGTAGTGGGTTAAAACATGCAAAACAACTGGAATGACCCTTTAGGAAAATCCTTTACAATTCACTGTGTTAAATGCTCTGTCTAATTGTTCACTTGCAATGTTAAAGGTATCAATCTATGTATGTGTGCCAAACATGATAAATGTGCATTGGTCCCGGTTTTGGTCCAGTTATGTTTGAAAACAGTCAGGTTACATTTCTCCAGATGGCCAAGGTAAGAGTCAGGAGAAGGAGTTTCTTGGAGGAGGGTTTAGGGGTTGTTATTGATGATCTGCCTGGCTTGTCCGTAGCCTGTCATTCCAGCTTGAGATGCTCCCTTATTTGTGCCCATTTGCAGGCCGATAACACACTTGCCTTCGGTCAGCTGTTCCTCTGAGAAATCTCTCCTGTTCTCTTGGGCTTTCCTGCACACATACAGACATATCTCAGTCCACAATCTCACTCCTTAGCACCGGAATAAAACCTATTTTGTTTTACCAACAAAGAGAGAAGAGACACATTTCTTCTATTGAGGAATCTCACCTGTGGAACCAGCTGGGGTCTCCTTTGTAACACCCATCGTCCTTTGTGATGGCCAAACAGCCCAGAGCCATCAGGGTCCTCTGCACGGCAGCCAGGTCCTTGCCTGAAGACATGCAACAGTCCCACATGAACAGAGCACACACCAAATACAGGGAAGGGGGCAGTGGCCTGTGCTGTACACCACTGAATAAGCTCCATTCTCCTTGCTTATAGGTATATTATTTTATATATATATATATATATATATATATATATATATATACACAATAAGGTACATCTGCCACACCATTAAAGTGTGACACTACAGGCAATAAAACATTGTTTTTTAATGCAATGGTTCATTTTGAGTATTGGCTATTCTGAGCCTTTAGCATGTCTTCTTTCTGACAAATGGAAAGAAAAAAAAGACATTAAAGTTCATTTTGCTTCACTTTTCTATATGTGCCTTAACATTTCTGCAAAAATAACCTTAATATTATTCTCAATTTGTATTTTAAAACATAACATTTCAGGAAACTTGTCATACAAAACATGTCTTCTTCATATTGATGTGTACTATACAGAATGTTTACCCTAAACAGTTATACTATCTCTAATTACTCTGAAGTGCGGCGGGATGTCTTACCTTCAAAGAGGTCAACAGTCTGAAATATGTCCGTTTTGGTGATTCCATAGTCTTCTGCAGCTTTGAGAAACATGGATATTTGTTCCATCTGCTTGAACACCATGGTGGACTTCTTGATGGCCCTGATGGGCTTTTTGGCTCCGAACAGGGTATTAATGAATTCACACAGCAGCTAGATGAAGCAAAGGTGCATTATTAGACAATGGGTTCATCATGTGTAAATGCCCCACCACTTTTCCTACAAACGAGGAAGACACAAAGTGATTGTAGTTGTTTTTTTACTGTTGTCATTTTGTTTCTCTTTAAAGTCCATTTTTGTGTCATTGTTTTCAATTTGTTTCTTTTTGTAGTCATTTTGTGTCCCTTAGTAGTTGTAAGTTTGAATCTCTTTGTATTCATTTTGAATCTTTTTGTAGTAATTTTGTGTCCCTTAGTAGTTATAACTTTGAATCTCTTTGTAGTCATTTTGAATCTTTTTGTAGTCATTTTGAGATTCTTTGGAGTAATTTTGTGTCTTGTTGTCTTTTTGAGTCTTTTTGTAGACAATTGAGCCTCTTTGTAGATCTCTGTAAACACAGTACTGTACACAATGCAGATCTATGTTTACACCTATATGCAAACTGAACACTCACACATCCATCCTTCAGCCAGTTTTGGAATCCGGTCCTCCCTGGCTCAGGCCTTTCCACGCCCGAGCCACACTGGGCCATGATCCACTCCACCAACCTCTCCTCCAGCTCCTGGTCATACTTCTTATCAATCTTGTTCTGCACCTCCCGGGACAAACCAAATTGAGGACCTTTGTTGGACATGTTGACCCTGTTGGGAGGGAAGATTTGTGTTAGATACACAGGTAGCTGAGCAAACTGTACTCCTTGGCAGCAAATTCTGTCCTTTCAAAATGGATATTTAATATATGACAAACCATTCAGAGTGAAGTCCCTGCCCTATCCAGACCCACAGTCCTGGCCTGCGGTCAGAACAAATTGTTTCTGCCTAATGCGTGTGTTAATGTGTTTCTATTGTGAGTTAGACCTTGTTTTTTGGGAACGTATTGATTTAAAATGTTCAGAATATGTTTTTCTGTTTTTGTTTAACTTGTCCTCACATGTTCCAAGAGCAATTTTACTGTTCAAACCGTTGATCATTGATACCATTGTTATATTTGTGAGTTCAATATGAAGCTAAAGTCAAAGGCTGGTTAGCTTAGCCTGGCATTAAGACTGAAGAAAGGGGAAACAGCTAGCCTAGCTTTGTCTGAAGTTTGCTAACCAGAACCTCCAAGGGTCACTAAACACATTGTGTGTTCAATCACAGGAAAAGCCTAAGTGTACAGTTAACTCTAATGTACTGCTCCAAATCAAACAATAGCACATAAGCCCTCAGAAAACACTAGATTGTAATCATTCAATTCTTTTTTTTTTGTATGAGCTAAAGAGGTGCTAGTATGCAAATTAACCTTTGCATCCAAACCACCGTTTTGTACCTGTTTCCATTTCTTATGCCAAGCTAAGCTAACCTTCAGGTGGTAATGATCTTTTTATCTAACTCTCCACCTGAAAGTGAAGGCAATAGGGATATAATCCAAATAAGAGTAAAGGACAGAACAAGGACATACACAAGTGAGTGTGCCTTTTATAATACATTAAGGTATGTAATTCTAATGGAGTCCGTCATCTTCTTTATTTATCATGACGCTACAATTTGCACATTTAATAACTACCTCGTGAAGTAAACAACCACAGATTGAAGCTTTGAAATGGCATTATCCTCACCATGTCAGTGTCTCCATTTAACAAAGACATTTTGTACCATGGATGTTGAACAATGCTTAATGTCTTGAAGAATTACTACCCTGCTGTTAGTCATTATGGTTGGCCTATCTCACGTATTAATGCAGTCTGAGCTTCCTGTTGGCTTCAGCAGAACTGCCTCGCACCCTGCATCCTGTTTGCTCATTCGGCTGTCACTTCCTTCCTCCCTCCCTGACAAAGGTAGCTACAGAATGTGTGTATACTTGACTCTAAACAAAACAACACACTGCTGATCACTATGGGAACAATCTTTAAGCAGGAAAAAAAACCACGAAGCCTGTTAAAACATGAAAGTTCAAGACGTACGTGTTAACCACCATGCTGCAGCTATTTTGCAGATCTGATTATTAGAGTTATGCAAGTCACTCACATTTCCGAAGAACTAGGGAAGTGTATTCAAATCTTTAGGTGTTTTTAGCTGATAGGAAAATCATCTTGATTGCCTTTTCTTTCTGCCAAATATACAAACACATTTTTGGTACTGTATATGTTCTGCCCTTCGGGGAAACTGTACTAGTTTGTTGCATTTGATTCATGTTCATGTTAGATTGTTCAAAAATCTCAGATTTATTATACAGATAGATATGTTCATCTATTACATATCTTGCAAAACAGAGGCTTCTCAGTTTTAAACAATATGTGGTAATGGTATGACAAATCTTCCTTGTGTCTAACAGTCCCACACTGGAGCCTGTGCTGCCATAGATCACACTTGTGGCTCTGTTCATTGTCTAAGGTTGCAGTGGTTAAGTGGAGAAGCAGCTACTTCCTGTCCGCTGAGTGACTCCAAAACCAGTTTGCGACAACATGAGCAAAGTAAATATCTAAACACTCGATAACCTCTTTCTCAATTGCATGAGGACTGCCATCTGTTTTGTCCTGGCACGCCCAGAGAACATCTAGCAGCTGCAAACATCTAGATTTTTTTCTGGGAGTTTCATGAAGTCAAAGTATTTGTTCTTTTGGATTAGGTGTAACTTGCACTCTGATCTCTGGACTATACATGTCAACTGCCGATTGGATCATAACTCTGTAACTCTGCACTGATATCTACCATTTGTGGCACAGATTTTTACTTTCAAAGTGACTTTTAAGGTGTGAACTAGCATAATAGCACAGCCATTCAAAGGCGAGTGTGTAATAGGGTTTGAGTGCATGTTTTGGAAGATTGTGTGGACATGTAGACTTTAGAAATGAACTAGGAGTGGCAGAGTACTCAATGGGAACATCTTGTAATCATAGAGTAGCAGCTACAACACCCCACAAAAACCATTGCGTCATTAAACAGAGATGTGTGTTGTTATTAAACTTGCTCAAACATGCTCTGGCAAAGAGTAACTAAAGTAACACGTTTTCATTTCCTACCCACATTTCTTTAAATGAGTGTCTTTAGTTTCCACATCTAAATTAATGTGTCTTAATATGTTGTAATGAATTATCCTACAACATACACTTTTGATCTGCGTACTTCAATGCTTCAGCGCTCGACCTGTCATCACATGGCTTACAAAGTTTTACTGTTTGACTAATATAATATACGAATTACTGTATACAGTAAAGAGTTTATTATAATTGCCACACAGTTAAATTATGGAAGTCTATATATAAAGCTTACTATACACCAGTTGCATTAACAACTTAACTGAAGATGTTTGTCATTTTGACCACAGCCAAAAGTCAAACAGTCCGCCTACGCTGCAGTACAAACCACACTGATAGGTTTTCTTTTTTATCTTTTCTTTTTGGCGGCCTTTCTCGAAACAACAGTGAAATAAAAAACCGCTGCGTACTGATGTGGCTGACTTTCACAAATCCTCTGCTTTACCTTACTCAGTCCTTTATATCTCTTCCCTCATTACACTCATCTGCTCCTGTGGGTCATTAGAGGGTTAAGTGTTGTACTCAGATGCAACTCCAGTTATTATTTATATATTTGTCGTATCCCACCCCGCACAAATTCTCCACTTTGTATCATAGTAACTCGCAGTCATCCGTTCAAGATGTTTCACAACATTCTTGTTATTGCGACAGGCCTGCGTAAAACTGCATCATCGCAGTTATTTTCTGAGTCAACTCAACAGCATCAAAACTCATCATATTTGCTTTTTGAGTCATTTCGCAAAAGGCTAAAGGGTATTTGGTAAGTTTTGTGATGTGAACGCAATGGATTAACGATACTTGAGCAGCTGCTGCTGACTGTGAATTCATCTCTGTATCTATCAGTTTATCACTGAAGATAGTGAGAACAGTCACAGCCTTCAAGTTATGTCACATGCATAGAGCGCTCGCCTACACATAAAACTGTACCATGAACCATAAAGGAACAACATATGTGATGCACACATACGCAGTTTAACTGCCATATCCTGAACCAGCAGCCTGGTGCTCACAGCATACATTAAACTTGAAAATGACATATTATTAGAGCATACTGGTTACATGTTGAAAGCTCTCTTATTAGAGATTTAACTACAGCCTGAACCCATGAAGCTATGAGGCCTCACACTGTAAGTGCTGAAACTAAAGGTAGATAAGAAACAGGATTATATAACACAGGAATGTACAAACTAGTGGGCTGTTCAGAAATCATCTGTTCCACACAGAAACACACACAAAAAGAACAAAGATCAAACAAGAGTAAGAGGGAAGGAGACAGGGAGTGAGGGGAGGGTGTGTGATACATTACAGTCCTTTTTTTCTTGTTTCCTGCTTTGAGTTAGCCTAACAAAGAAGCGAGAAACCAGAAAGCTGAGATTGTTGAATGAGGCTGAGAAAAAACAACAAGAAGCGTTTACTTACGTTGTGTAGTAGCTTTCAGGTGAATAGGTGTGTTCTTTCTCGCGCTTCTTCTTCCTTATACACAGTACAGAGTGCACCACTCAGGACGGCCAACACAAATACAGCAAACACCCTCGTCTGTAATATATGACTTCACCACATTCAAAAGACAGAGAGAGAGAGAGAGAGAGAGAGAGAGAGAGAGAGAGAGAGAGAGAGAGAGAGAGAGAGAGATGCCTCACATCCTCTTATTTCACTCTAGGGCCCGCCCCTTTGCTCTTTCTCCCTGTTCCTCACTCAGATTGTAATTCCTTATTTAGGAGAAGGCCGGGAAGGAAAAAGTGGGCATGTGACCGGGGAGTTTGGTGTGGTCACTGAAAAGAATTCTCCAAATTTCTCCCTCCACCACTAAAGAATGAGACAGGATTAAGAGGGAGGGATGATAAAAAATCCTGGAGAATATTGCCCAGGAAGGGAGTTACAGTAATTAGAGAGCAGTGAGGCACGAGTAGGAGTTTATGTATTGCCTTAATTCAAACTGGTTTTGTTTGTTTGTCTGAAATAAACAGGCAGCTGTTGAATGCAAATCTCTTCCTCTCTGTTGAGTTTCATGCTGAGACACAAAGAGGAGGTAAACAGGTCATGACACGTCACAGCATTTCTTTACCTAATAGTTGGATATGTAAACACAGACATCTGGAAGTGACTCTTGTCCCTTTGTCATTAATTGTAGCACAGAGGTGAAAATCTAGGCGGTTTCCATGACAACAGGGAGAGACACTCCCTCAGAGGCATGTCAGGACCCGGCGGGGCTCCGAGATAAAACATCAGACGTGATAACAATGTGAGGAGCTGGCATGTGTGAAGTCATGTAGCTGAGACAGGCCATGTCAGCTTTGTTTAGTGTTATTCAACTGCAGGACTACAGGCTAATGTTTAACCACCACGACTTTAAAGAGTTAATCATTCTCACTACCTGAGTGGGGTTTCGTTGCAGAAAAACATTTCCTCTTTCCTGCGAACAAACTGTGATCACATGAGGGTTTAGGATCTTTTTTTTTTATCAAGTGAACTTAAAAAGAACTCAAAGTGATCATGAACATGTGATGGCATTTTGATTTTTAATTTATATTTTGTAGATACAGTTAATCAGAAGCAGCCTCTTATGAAGCCTTAAAATGCCTTAGTTAAAACACAAATCAAACAAAGAAAGAAGTCGTGCTGCCCTCTGTTATACAACACTGCAGTGTAACACACCTTCCTCTGACCCCTGCCAAGGAGGTTATGTTTTTGGTTCGTTTCGTTGGTTTGTCAGCAGGATTATAATAAAAAAACAAGGAGCAATTTGACATGAAACTGGGTGGAAGAGTGGAGCACGGGCCAAAGAAGAACCCATTACATTTTGGATCAGATGCACACAGTATTCTTCTCTTACGGACACAACCTTGGTTGAGGTCTGTGATCTTCGAATGCCCTTTTTCTAAATGTAACGGTTTCTCATAGCCGAAAAGCTAGATAACTGTCCTTCTAATAGACATTTGACATGTCATTATGACGCAATAAATGCATGCTTAAAAAAGGTAAATCATTTGACAATAATATTTCATTTTATCATACATTCATTGCTTTATTTTACATTAAGGAATTTTTGATCTTCAATTTTTCAGCATTTACCATTTTTATTAAAATAAGGACATTAGTGCTTTTATGTGGATTTCACTTAAGGGTCAGTTTTGATACAGTAAAGGGCTGCGATGAACAACTATTTTCATCATTGATTGTTTTAATATAATTGAAGGCTAATATAGCATACTAGTATAAAGCATAGCATAGCATACTAGGGCCCGTTCTCCAGAGTAAGCACTTTTAATTTGGATACATTTTTTGGCAATAATACTTTGGTAACTTTCATTTGGAATCTGACTTTTAACTGTAGTGGATTATTGTTACATTCAGGCATTACTACTAAATGATCTCAGTTCTTCTTCCCTGGCAGCCCATTATTGTGAATACAGTGAACCTGTTGACACTGGTGCTGTTACTAAGAGGACTGTTCATGTTCAACCTGTGATAGCTGTGTCTGTGAGAACATGGGGAAATGATCCAGCAAACTTGTAAAAAGGTGAAATACACGCAGATGAGAAATTCCACATGTGGTTGAGTTCTGGGCGAAGTGTAAACTTACACCCACCCTACCCCCTAATTTAAAGTAGGAGCAATTCCCTCCTCCTGGTTTTGTATTTATCCCACAGAGGTACCTGTTTCTGCACTTGATGGCGTCCTGCCATATACCTAAAATCACTCAAACCTTTTCATCCACAAAATGCTGCCTTTGCAGGAAATATGAATTACAGCTTGTTTTGCAGCTTTCCTTTCCAGATGCTTAGCAGCCCTCCTGAGTCTTTACAGGCTGGTCCTGCACTACAGCAACATCTGGTGGCTCAGGGGGGCAGAAAGCAGACATCCACACTTTGCCTCTTCCTCTGTGGTGTGCACTTAACTCCACTGCAGGGGTGTGCACAGCCAAATGTAGCATTATATTCCACGCTCAGCAAGCTATTCTTTAAATGTTATTTTGTTTATCAAAATAACTATTTCACGTTTAATCCTCTAGAATCAACCTTTTCCTTTGAACACAATAGTTGTATTTTCAGGTACGCACTGCTGGGTGTTGATACCCATGCTGAGAGTTGCTAATTGAGAAAGTGCTGCCTTGTGGACGCAACACTATAATGTCATCAGGGTGTGAAATCTGAAGCTGTTTCACGTAAATAGAAAATAAACACATGGAGGAGAGCAACTGAGCACTAAGGAGGATAGTCAGAGAAAAGTGAAGGTTTTTGTTGTTTGTTTTTAAGCCTGAATTATTAAAGTACAAGCCTATTTTGGGTATAAAACCCCCCAAAATGTGGATGCTCTATTTAGATGCTCCATCACATGGGTCATGTGGTTTTTGACTTTTAGATAGTTGTTAATACTCTAAGTGGTGTATGCTTTATGTGGTCAAAAATAAACATTACAATGTCTGGACAATACTCGGGCTGGTCCACTACTTTGAAACAGACTGTAATGTGAGATAGATTGACACAAAATTGTATGCAACCATTAATGCCCCTACGAAAACGTTTCATCTTTTGCCTTCATCAGATAACATTTTTAAAATGTTCCATACATGCAAAACTAATGACATTCCCATCAGCCTCAGATGGACTTTGTTTCAGTTCTAATAACAAAATTGAATGGTATACATAACATAACTTCTAAACCAGCATGTTAGCATTGTGAGGGTTTTAGCATTTAGCTTACAGAGCTGCTAGCATAGCTGCCGACACTTGTTTTTACTGGCTAAACAAAGGGATCACCATCATAAAATAAATATGTATTATATTTCTCTGCTGTGGAGATAAACACTTAACAGACATATTAAGAATATGTGATTTGTACGCAAAGGCAGTCTATTTTGTCCTTCATCCTAAAATGTCATGATGCCTATGTGAAAAACCAGAATATGCCCATGTTTAACCTTTTAGTTGAAGAATAAGATTATCAAGAGAGTAAAATCATTAACTCTTAAATGTTGGAGGCAAGTCCAGGATGCTTCTTATCCTTTTAACCTCTGTTAATGTATTGCCTTCATTCATTGTATTAGACATGGGACTGCAGGCCTTGATTATGTTTGCATATTTCTGTAAAAGCTCCTGTGGCCAAAAGCCAGCTTGAAGCTAAATGCTAAGGTGATTGTGTGCTGTTGGTCCTTGAAACTGGGTTTCCACAAACTGTGCAGCGTGTCAGCTGAAAGGAAATCATGCATTTAATATTTCATGTGCTTGTTTGAAAAGCAACCCTCAGAGAAATGTTAAAGAACGGATCTTGTGCACTGTCAATGTTGTATTAATAAACAGAAAAAGTTTTGAACCGGATGATGAGATATGTGGATGAATAGAAAAGCCTAGATTAAGACCACAGGTGGTCCAGCAGTGCCTGATCCTGGGCAGGGAACATCTGTTTGAATTCCTCATTTATTCCCAACCTTCTCTCCACTTTCAGTCTGTGAATCTGTGCCAGGTGCCCACTATACAATTATTTACAGTCTTTTGTTCTTCTTAGACAAGTGAATGCAGCAGTTTCAACCAAGACAATATTGTACAGTTTCAGAAGTTGGATGAATAACATCTGTATAGTATGACCTCAGATATAGAGAAGGAACACCTTTTTGCTTGAAAGAATATACTGAATATGACAGTAACACTGTAAAAAAAAAGTTAAAAGTACACTGTGATAGGCAGAATTTCACCACAACAACTACAGCAGGGATTTGTACTGCTGTAAAAGGACATAAGAACTCATGATTTCATGGTTAAGTTCCGAGTTAGATTTCATATTTGACCTTATAAACACACGTTCTTTTGCATGTTTTCTTACAAGAGCGCTGTAGTGTGCAGCTTGGTCCTCTTGGAGGCGATGTGTCTCAGTGTGATCGGCACCACTAAACACAATGTTCACACTGCTGACACTCAGCCTATAAACTGTGACCCCTAAATGTCCATATCAATCTTCTGCTTTTCACATCCCCCCTCTAATAATGCTTTCACACAGGAACCAGCTGTGCAGAAAAAAACATCTACAGTGCAAATCACATGTTCAAGGTGGAGCGGGTGTCAATCAAAACAGTAATCATGTAAGTACTTGTTTACATTCAAGCCCAAATCTGATGACTGTTCCCTCTTCCCTTTAGAAATGAGACTGTGTGCCAAGGCTTTTTGTAAAAACATTCAAAGCAGTGTCCCACCTGCAGTGAGAACATCTGCATTCTCTGTGACTTCAGTGCACAACGAACGCTGCTCTTTGCCAACAACATGCTATCTAAGGCAATTACAAAAAATAAGATTAGACTTCCTCTTAATTGATGTGACCTCTGTTTATTGATCCAGGAGGCAGAGGTGTATGTGTGGGGGATGGGTGCAGAGGCGGCAAATTGTGAGTTTAAGATTTGTGGGTAACCCTGTTTTTTCGGATGTTGGTTTGGACAGATCATGCTGTACAGGAGGAGATCATATTGTACAGACTGATGCACAGTTTGTGCTTTTCTGTCACATCCAGCTCCTTCCTTCCTTAAATTCAAGCATTGCAACGACTAAAATGAAATATCCTTCCTCTTTGTGTGGCTTGAGGTTTCTTAAAACATCTCTGGGATGCTGTGTAAGTCTTGCTCTGTGTGTCTTGGAGAACAGATGCAGAAGGAGTTTTACTGTATGTTGAGATTTGTTTATGATATAGATGCAGACATCTCCTCAGCTCAGGAAGAGGATTTATTTGAAACACATTACCATACCGCTGTACGGTATCACTCAAAATATGCTTTTAAACCATGGTATTAGTAGTTTGACAGTAATAATCCAAAATGAAGTTTCATGTGATGTAGGTTTATGTTCTCCCAGTGCGGGATTACATACTTTTAAGAGGGTCTTTAAAGATATGTTTGGAGCTGTCACACTGAATTTGAGCAAGTAGGTACATGGATTTTAACATATAATCTTCAGCTGAAGAAGGGTCATTTGCCTTCAAGATGCACAGGTTGCATGTAGAAAATTCCAGTTTACCAACCTTCTTACACTGGCAATCTTTTTCCTTGGTATCCTGGATTATTGATGACCACTTGCAGGGGCAATATCCAAAAGATTATGTTTATTTTCACACCACTTTTCTTTCCGCTAAAAACTCCCAGTCATCACAAATATACCAAATTAGAAACATCAATCTGAATAAAGCACAATACAGTGATCATTTTGACAACCATGTAACGAAATGACCAGAAGACAGAAGACGGATTTGTGCAGAGTGTAAAAGTGACTTCATGGAGGGATTTTTGGAGGGGAAATTTAAAGATGAAACTCGAATCTTTCTCAAAAACAGCAAGCCCCAGAGATGGATTAACCCAGTAAGATGTCAAAATAGTCTCGACTGGATCTGGAAGTCACACTTTTAAATAATAACATCAGACAGAACTTGCACATTATCCGCTCCACACATATCGTGCTTTCAGGATTTCTAAGGAGATGAGAGAGGTGTCAAGCAGACATCAGACAAGTTATACAAGGAGTTAATGATAGCTGCTGAGCATTCGGGAGAAGATCTCTCAGCTTTTTGTCAGCGTTCCGTTTGAGAGAGGAGACAAAATCCTTTGTGGTGGGAGAAAAAGGGGAAGGAATTGGGGTCAAAGACGGTTTAGGAGTGCAGAGAGTGAATAAGAGATTTCCTGAAGTGCTTCAGCTTCAGCTTTGACACATATAAACAAGGAGGAAAAAGGGAGTGAGATCCAGGTGGAAAAGACAAAGCCGGCCTGCATGAAAGAGGACAGAGAAGGTCAGAAGAAGGCAGGAGGGCAGAATAAAACGTGGAGGTGGAGGAAGCTGTGGAAAGAGAGACGAATGAGTCAGGTGGAGGAGAGGAGCAGATGGAGACAGAGAGAGAGGCCACATCATGCAAAGAGAGCGAGGCCCTGCAGAGAGCCGAATGGAGACTGACACAAATTGATGGGCCAAGACATTAAGGGGGTAGAAGTGGAGCAGGCTCTGGAGAGGAATAAGCCAACTCCAATTTCATCTTTATGAATGAGTGAAGAGGCATAGAGGGAAATTTGGAGGGAACAAGGGAGATGAATAATGAAATGATTCCTCGCTTATTGCCGTCTTATCACAGGGGTAGTAATGGATCAGCTGAGGAGGTCACACAGCAGATGAAAAGGAAAAAGGAGGAAAAGTCAAATGTCTGGGAAGCGATCGGAAATCTATTTGATTATCCTTACATGGGAAAAAAGTATATATTTACTTTCGTGAATGCACTTATTAACGGTATGGTCAAGGTCAGCAAAAGACAGTGGGATAAAAGGAAAACATCGCATTAAATTAAAAGGCTTAAACATGGAGGAAATTCATTTGTTAAGGACGACAAAACAATGTCTTGTAATAGACTACGGCATGAATGCAAGAGAGACTTTTCTATATCTGCAATCCAAAATAAGCGATTTCAAGAAGCTTTATGTGCAGACTTCCTAAGTGCACCTTGGGAAAACGAACATGATAATAAAAAAATGATCAAACTGATAGAGTGAAACAAAAAGACATTTCAGAGCTGCTTGATCTGATCAAGATACAAAAACTAAAGTGAACAAAGGTGAAACTGATGGAGTGTAGTTGTTCATGAATGCATTTCCGCTTTTGTTTGATTTTGTAAATTAAAAAAACTGATTCATATGGGTACTGTTTTTACTAATGTTGAAAAACGATTTGTTTAGCAATGAAGTAGGTCAGTGTTACATCAATATCCCTAAGCAAAGAAATACAGAAATGTACTGCCAAACATACAGGGGTTTAACATGTTGCTGTTTCATTTCAGCCACTTTAGTGGAAAAAGAAAAGACCTTTGGGTTTAGGCACTCTAATTTAAAGCAAAAAGGATGGTTGATTGATTATCTCATAGCTCATAACTGGGTTAAATAGGTTTTCTTATCCACTACAGCAGAAATGATTTTGGTCTGAGTCCAGCGCACGGCTCATTGGATGGGATGCACCTGCTTGCCCATCCATATTCTATTGTTGTTGTATTGTTTATGTGCTTGTGGACAGTTTTGTCACCGCAATAGCAATTCAACCGTGCCACTTGCAGTCATGAAACGTTACAGGTATTTAGTTTAGATCCTATCTAAGGTTTAGTTTGAAGATGGGTCTGATGTGAGCAATAGAGTAGGAAGTGGGGGAGAGGCCCACTCACTTTACACCCCTGGCACCACTTGTGATCCAATCCAAAGATGGTCTCTAGTTTCTCTTCACGTTTTGTTCTTTTTCTTATTCGCATGCGACCCGCTGCTAATTTTAAACTTTGTATTCCGCCCTCTACCTTCACTATAATTACACGGTGCGGGTTGAAAGCTTATTTGCAAGCTTTAATGCATGAGTAAGCAGATGAACTCTTAAGTTGTAGTTATGAATCTGTGCTAAATGTACCGAGCCCACACTTGTGGGGGTATGTGGGTGTTGAGTGACAGCTCTGTTAATAACCGTGATCTGAGCATATAGATACACATGCATATCTCCTCCAGACCACAAGTACAATACACTGTCTTCTTGTATTGTCATTATGCTGAAGGCTGAGGGAGGCGGCAGCTATTAAAGTTTGTTATTTAAACTACGCTGTACTGAGCACCAGATGGAAGAGCATGAGGTGTTTACATTTAATGTACATAGGTTATTAAAAATGCATTTCTAAATGTGTGAAATGCAAACAGTTTACCCTGCATTAAATTAATTTAACTGTGACTTCATCAAGATGATCCATTTTACAATATTTATTAAAAAAAATACTTTCAACACAATAATCTGAATGTTGAAAACTTGAACTAGCTAAAGCTTTTACATTTTAAATGGTAAATGTTTTTAAATGTTAGTTTTTATTTTATTTCTGCTCTGTTCATCCATACTTTACAACTAATTCAAGATTCAAGGGTTTTATTGTCACATGCACAGTAGCTACAGTGTAGTTATGGCAATGAAAATCTTAAATCCTTAGCACCTCCAACAATGCAACTAAAAGAAAATAGCAAAATGAAACAGTAGGATAGATTAGAATAAAAATACTGCAGGTTATGTTGTAAGACCAGTCTACTAGTAGTGCAGATGAGCCTTCCTTAAAACAAAAGAACAGTTTAGCAGGTAATAACTGTACTTACCTATATTTTAGCTTAATGTGCTGCAGCAGCAGAAAGAGCACAGTGGGCTATAAGTCTAACTTTCACCATGAGTGAGTCTCTAATTGCTCTGTGGGTCGAGGAGCTGCTGTGGAGCGACGGGCCGAGAGATGGTGCAGAGCTGCTGTTTCTGCTCTTCATACTGTAGTCTCTGTGGTGCTTAATGTCATTACTGTCCTCCTGTCACCACAGCAACCGGCCTGACTTCATCCTCAGAAAATGCTTTTGTTCAGGCATTTATTGACTTGTGTGACCATTGTGTGTGAATGGTTGTTGTGTGCTTGTTGTTGTGAATGTATATCGGATCCAGCAGAGAGTCGATCACGGCTACCCACATGTCAATAAGAACACAGCGTGGCCTTTAAGTGAATGAACAACGACGAAATTCATTACTCTCCATCCTATCAGACAATCAGCTTTATTAACATGCCTCTCCATCACTTCGGTCCCTCTTCTATATCCCACCACACGCTCTCAGTGATCCCCAGGACACGGCCCAAGGTTTAATAACACTAAAAGGGTCACCGCCCCCACACATCTCCCCCCCTTATATTACGGAACTATGTTAAATATCTATATTTTATAAACTGAATCTGAGAGTCGACTAATGCCGCTCTCAGAGATGTATCATTTCTCAGCGTTGAATAATAAATGTTTAAACGGGTTTTCAATCTGTGCAGCTGCACTCTGTGTTGAATATACCTATGTATGATATACGGCATTGAAAAGCCTCTGTATATTTTATATTGCAGTAACACCACACTGCCATTTACACCAAACGTAAAGAAGTAGCTTTGATCGGGTACTTATAACCCATCTGTGCCACCACTGAAATATAAAATGTCCTTTGCTTAAAGTGTTATCTGGGGCCAAGCACAAATATGAATACTAACCCTTATGCCTGGGACTACTGATTTTCATCTCATTATATTATTTTTAAAAATGTCCAAAAAGTAAAAATAGTACATTGGTCTATCTGAGAAACTACAAGAAGCACAATCAAGTATTTCTTATAGATGAACTTTTAACAGGATAATTATTAAAGATATTTACATTTTTTTTTTAAATCATATAGGTTTAATAGACACAATGAAAGTGTCTTTTGTAGTTTATTAGTCCTGCCTTTGACTGTTGTTTAACTCTGATTTTACAGGTGATCTAAATGTGCTGTTATTACATTATGGATAGGCTTCAAGCCCAAAGTATGACTATACCAGATTGAAATACTCTCGACTAATAATAACAAATCTTTGGGGATTTTTCCTCACACCAAATAGTGCTTTAAGACCCAAAAAGGAGCTCAGTTTTTCCATTTCTGCCACCTAATTATCCCACTCTGCCTCAACTTGGTGTGTAATGCTGAATTTTAGTCCACTTTACTTGAAAGAAAATATGAAATGTAGGAGGAATTCTTACTACCCGATTGCCTGTTCATTAGAACAGCAATAAAAGGCTAATTATAAAACATTCCATTTGTATTAAAGATAACATTATATAAAATCATACACTCACAGGGAATTGTTTTCCTATTAACACATTCCTTCACTTTTGATACTTCAACAACATTTAGCTGATTACACTTTTGAAAGACTTTTGCTTGTATTTTCTCACTGTGTTCATAGTTTAGCGACAGCAGTGGTCAGATTTCGGTATGTGTAACTGCCTGTATAGTTATTTAACATTCAAAACATCCTGATGAAAGCTTAATGGCAGCATTACACGTTAATTCCCGCTTGTTCGTTAAACACAGCACAGCCAAAATCTCTGTTTGCATAATAATTTATTCACATCATTTTTTTCACATACTATATATTATTATTGCTGCAGTTCTGGAGCCTTTCAGGTATTCACCTTCAATATTCCCACAACGGGATTCTATGTTCATATCTCTTTATATTTTTCATCTTCATGCATGCTGAGTATAACATTTCACAGGAGCAGGATGCAAATAAATAAAACAGTCTCTTTTTAAGTTACATGTCATAATCTATCCATTCTATTAATGCTTCGGTAACATGCCTTTTTCAAAGTCCATAAGGGAAGGAAGGGAGGGGGACTTTTTCGGAAAGTATAGTCTCCATTAGAGGGTGAGGGCTTAACAAAGGGCACATTAATAATACATATTGTTAAAGCTGGCAATCTATGATTAATCTTCATTACCACCCGAACCCCTGCTCCCCCATCCGTGTGAAGCCCATCTACAGCGCATAGGGAAAAGGCTAAGTGTAACTATTACATTTCATCTATGTACAGTAACTTTGAAATATGGCACCAAATCTGCTTGTGAAAAAAAGCTTGAGGTTACACGTTAAAATATTTGTGACTACAATACTTTTTCCTTTTTAGCTGAAAAACTCTTTATGTAACTCTATTCAGCCCCTTAGACAGCGATCACACTTCAGGAACAAAGTGGAAACAATGGCACGCTTTTTCTTGACTGTTTTCAGTGGTATTCTTAGAGTAAACAGCATGCCTTGCGGGCATTGGGAGCATTGCGGTGCGTGACACAGTGTTGGAAAGTAAATCTAACTCATCTTCAAAGCACCATGTGTCTCACTTTGAACAACAGCTCCCGGGGCAATGTCAGTCTGCTGTCTGATTGGCACCCAGTGATACAAAGAATATGAGTAAGAGTGACAATATGTAAGAAAAAGCCTGGTACACTGAAAACAACTATTGTGTTCCAGTTTCTGCTAGTGCTGTTGGTTTTTGTGTACATTTCTTAGAACATGTTTAAAAAGGTGCTTTTTTGTCCGCTGAGTGACTTTACTCGAAAATCATGGACAATGCGAAATAACAATATATTTCTCTCAGTAGCTCAGATTAGCTTAGCATTCATTTTTCTGACTTAAGTCAGACATTGGCTTTTTTCCCCCCCACACACATGCGTATGCATGCACACGCGTAAGCCTTTGCATATGCACACATCATTGGAAAATGAGGGGATTATTTCTGACCTACAGCAAAGGCAAATAATGAAGAACTTCAGATAACTCAACCTCAGGCTATCTTTACAGTATTTTATTATAATTAGTAATTGCTCAGTTCTAGCTGTTGGGTTCTTTGAAGGCTCCTAGTTTCACCTAGGCAGAGCAGAACTCTACATCATGTAAGCTTTAGGTGTAAGCTTTGATACAGCGAGACAGTCACCTTTTTAGGAAGGGGATTCTCCCCTCCTGAAGTGTCAAAGACTCTACTTTGTGAATTGATGCTTCATCATGACTGCACTGAGTCTGTGTGTGCTCCTGAATAATAATGAAGAGGTGAGTTTTGTGCCCTAATGATCGGGGGTCCTGGGCCAGGGAAAAGCTCTTCTCCAAAATGTAAGAGGTCCTTGAGCCCCCAGGCAGAAAGGCCTCTGTCAGACGTAGGCTGACTCACTAGATTGGGTCCTGCCCAGGTTTGGGGTCTGGGACAGGTGTGAAACATCCTTCTTCCGCACTTCACAGATGGACTTCCTTCGGGCCTGAACCCCTCGCATGGCCGTCTTTATCTTCCTCCAGCCAAGGTGGTTGAGCTCAGCCAGGTTGAGCAGCACACATACGCCACTCACCGCGAACATAAAGATCAGAAACACAGTCTTTTCTGTGGGACGGGACACGTAACACTCCACCTCTTTCACGCACGGGTAGCGGTCACACTCAAACATCCCCGGCACGTTGAAGCCATACAGGAAGTACTGGCCGGCCAAGAAGCCGATCTCCAGCAAGTTGCGGAACACCACCTGGATGACGTAGAAACGGGAGATGCCCTCCTGCCGTCGCACTTTGGAACTCTTGTGTGTTTGGGGGAGTCCTCGGGGTCCGTTGGGAATCTCTTTGACCTCCAGGCAGTCGTGATCCTCCTTGCCGCTGTCAGGGTGCATCAGGATGCCGTTGATGTTGCGTGAGTGAAGTTTGCGGGAGTGATGGTCATGGCGTCCGTGGTGACCGCTGTGACCGTGATGATCCATGTAGGGATGGAGGAGAGCGTAGCTTCGGTCACGTGCTTTGGCTGACTGGTGGACAGAATACGTGATGAAGCACAAGCTCGGCGTGCACACCAGGATGATCTGGAAGACCCAGTACCGGATGTGCGAGATGGGGAAGGCCTTGTCGTAACAGGCCTGGTTGCAGCCGGGCTGCATGGTGTTGCAGATGAACATGATTTGCTCATCCTCGTACACCTTCTCCCCCACAATGCCAACGATCAGGATACGGAAAATCACCACCACAGTCAGCAGGATCCTGCAGAGAGACAGAAGGAGAAGGAAAGGGCAGAAAGGGGGAGGGGGTGAAAGGGAGAAAGGCAATGTCAGTTAGTAATGACCAAATGAACAGAGATTCAGGAGATTTCTGGGTATAATTTTGACAATTGTTTGCAAGTCTTGGTTCAACTTATTGGATAATGCTTTGTTTATGATCACGTTGTACCTTAAATCAACCGTTTTGGGGCTGGTGTTGTACCTTACTTTGTTCCTGGGTGTGTGTGCATGTTCATGCATAAGTGTTTGAGTGTGTGTGTGTGTTTGCCCGAGTTATCACTCAGCTGCTGTGACAAACAACACCACAGGATGGTAGAGATGCGCTCTAGATGGCATGCACACATGAGCTCGCTAATCAAAAGAAAACAAAACAGGAGGGGTTGTCAGAAGAAAAAGGGGATTTCATACTAACTCTTCACGGCTGAGTTAAAATGGTACAGCATCAGCACACTTCTGTGTGTGTGTGTCTGCACATACATGCTTGAACATGCTATTCATTGATTTTAAAGGATAGTTTGGATTGTTTGAAGTGGGGTTGTATGACTTATAGTAGATTGCGGTCGGCATGCACCCAGTTTGGAGAAACAGATATGAGTTAGGACACATGAGCTAAGCAAAGAACTGTTGTGGAGAGGGGCAGATGCAAACTTATTTTTCCCATGTGAAATTCTTTCAAAATTCTCGATCTGTGTAAGCTTTATTAAGAATATTTCCGTTGTTTGACCTTGCCGACAGGAAGCCGTTTAGACAATCTTACCTATGCCTGCAAACTCAAGTGACACTTACTAACCAATCAAGCAGCACAACAACTCCTCAAGGTAAAATTACAGGGTTTTTATTCCCATGGACATACTGTAGCTGGTAGCTTTGATAAGACCACAGCTGGATACAAAGGATTCAGTGAAATCAGTAAAAGGTTCTAGGTAGAGTATACAATTAAACTGATATGGATTATTTTCGTCTGCTTTTCTTTAAGGATGCTAAAATAGGTTTTGCTACAGCCCCTTTCCACAGCAGTACTTTGCTTCAAATTGAAGGCATGCCGACCGTCATCTATTTTAGGTTATACACTTACTCTGAAAACCTACCTCCTAAAACCCCACTTTAAACAATCTTTAGTTATCCCTTTAAGGAATAGTGTAAGTACTTTTTCAATAATATCAATTCCTGCCTCTCATGATATCATGAATCTTATCATTACTGAAGAGCTATTTAACAAACATTCAACCGCTGTACACATGAAATCTTTTTTTGACCTCTTTATCGCTGGTATCATGATGTGTGTGCCAAACAGTGTCTTAGGGGTCTTTCCGCTTAAAGAGATCGGAAACCAAAAAAATCCTCAAATCTGGCAAAAATACAGAGGCGGCTGCTGTTCCCATGATTATAGAATAACAGCTAGGCTTATTATTAGCAACTTAATGCTGAACCATACAGGTGTCATCTTCCCATTGAGGCTCATTAGTGCAGTGCTGCAGTTGTGTGCAGGGGCTGGAGCGTCCAGAGAGGATCAGTGCGGCTGCTTTTTAGAGGCCTCTGAGAATCTGGTGTGCTGTACTGTTATCTCCTGGTGTCGATCCAGCGTGAGCACTGCGGAGGAGGACTGGGGCTTTAGGGCTGCACTGTCAGCTCTTTATAATGAGCGAGGAAAGCCTGCACATCATGGAGCTCCCTGGTATTTATGCCACAATGCAGTGGATGTGCATGCTCCCTGTGTGGAGGAGCCAATTGTTTCTGAGGACATGAGGGCCACCCAGGGCAAACCGAGGGACAGAGAAAGATGGGAGGCGGCCCCCAGGTGGGTTACAGCCACTGTGGTACTCGGCAGATACATATGGCAATGGCATTTAAACAGGCGATGTAACGTAATGCTTTTCAGAAAGATGAAAAGTTGGTCAGCGTTCTTCATGTTGTTGTGTCAAATGAGACTCCATAATGTAGCATTTAATATGCCCACGCCCTATTTCCATGGCCAGTTACCACAGCAACCAGCGGATTATAATGAAAGGTGAGGATCTGTAGAGATGTTATTCCTTGGGGGGTAAAAAAAGAAATGTCTTCCATTGACGCGATTAAGGAGGCAGCTCTTTAAAGGTGAGAGGTTTAGCAAAGAAACACGTGTTAGCGACTTAAAATAGAGCATTGCGCCGCTGCAGGACTATTCCTGCTTCACCTGCGAGAGCCTACTTGTGTGTGTGTTTATTTGTGTGTGTAAGCAAGACAGACACGCGCGGACACAGAGACAAAGAGCGAGAGTCAGTCATGTGTGTGACTTGTGCAAAATGACAAACATGTCCGCTCGTCACTGCTCGGAGCAGCTGTGAGCATATGCGCTACGCTGGCTTTCAGTATGTTTCAGAGAACAACACAAAACCTCCCTGCTAATTTGGTTTTCCAGAAGTTAAAAACAGGTCATGTATGCAATTTACATCCAGTCACTCTGATCCTTTGCTGTGATGTATCTGCCTTCACTGGTGGTTTGACAGCAGAGGATTTGACCAAAGGGCTGACACTGATAGTGTTCTGCTCCACAAGGAATCATCTGACGCATGCTGCTCAATTAGATAGAAATCGGCAATCCACACTGCTCATTTATATGCAAATATTTGTTTGGATTGTACGAAAATAGCTCATGTTTAGAGCGGATGCTGATTCAAAAGTCACAGGATAGAAAGCGTTAACATCTGCATTCCCTTGTCTGTTTCTACTCAGGGTCTGCTTCTTCTCGTGCCAGTGATAATTACTACATCATAATAGCATTACCTAAATGTCACTAAGTCTGCCTGTTCTCCACATCTCAGTACGGTGACACAGGATCAGAGACTGGACACGTCATAGTAATATGTCCACTACTATGTGATCACTTTCTTTGAAAAACAGACATAACAGATGGCTTGTGTTGTTATTTACATATGTGTTTATGGACTGGAATGGAAAGCAGTTTGCAGACCAGTGACTTCCTCATTACCAGTGGACACTGTCTATGTCCTTTCCTGATTCCCACACAAGACTCTGCTTTATCTGAAGCTTGCTTTAGTGACTCTCTAAGCATCCATTTTTGTGTAGCACCTTTTTAACTGTCCATAGTCCACATGCATGGTATCCTTTTTTTCCACCACATTTCAGCTATATTTTGTCAAAGTATAAAGCTGCCAGGAACCCCAAAAAAGGGAAAAATACACAGTTTATGCCTCTAATAAAAATCGTTGCACTATTTATACAAAACTTTGATATATAAATATAAGAAGTAAAACCATAATGCAGTCTATTAGTGACTTTATCCAAACTCCAGGTCCACAAAGACCTCTTAATCACTGAATATATAACTAATCCACGTTGTAAAGATGTACTGAAAAAGGTCTTTGGGTCTAAAGATATAAATAAGACAGTGTTTAAATACCCCTCATCAGCACTTTGAAGCAGTTTTCTCTGCTTGTTCCTACATGACATTAAAATAAAGATGCTGGTGCTATAAATAAAACATGCTCCGTGTATTCACCCACAGAGAGGCACCACCTACAAATGAATAGCCTTTTAATTGAGTGCAGCTGAACCTGCTTAAGTTAACATAAACCAAAAGTAAAAATGTCCTAGTTTATCACGGCCTCATCACAGGGAAAACAACCAGTGCACTTGGTAATTAATAAAGATGTAACTCCCAATTCTCCATCCTAATGTATGTAAATCATTGTGACTGTGGGGATTAGCAACAAAAGAACAAAACAGCTTACAGCCGTCTCCCTTTTCTCATTGCTGCAACTCTGCATTTCATACAATACAATGTTTCCACTGCGGCTCCCTCAGCAGTAAGAGTTTAAAGATTGACTTCCCTCAGATATAAAACTTTTCTTAAGCACTGTACTGCAGTTATTTGTCTATACTTGTTTGTTGGTCAGATCTATGTCGTTTAAAAATTCCAAGACTGTGCAAGTATTGAGTGTTGTGCAGTGTGTGTGTGTGTGTGTGTGTGTGTGTGTGTGTGTGTGTGTGTGTGTGTGTGTGTGTGTGTGTGTGTGTGTGTGTGTGTGTGTGTGTGTGTGTGTGTGTGTGTGCTATACTGCTGGATAACAGGATAATCAGCACGGGGCAGATTGCTGCATTAGCAGAAAGCAGTGGACGAAGGTTATCTGCAAACATCAGTGTTTTAAGTCCTGCGGAGTAACGAGCCAATAGAGCAGATTGGGACAGGACAGCCTGAAGCTGCAGAATATTCAATGACCACCATCAAAAAATTATGAAAAAGATACCAGGAAATGTAGTATATCATATCCTAGGGCAAGGCTACTAGCTTATTTGACTTAAAAAAGAAAGCGTAAAAAAGACGCAGGCACTACAGTGCTTTGGTTCCTTAGAGTTCATTTAATTCCAGTAAAGGATCTCCCACATCAGTCTCCACTCATCAACTCATTTATCCGCCTACTCTCCCTTCAGCTGAGACTAATCATCACATTTTTGGAGACTTTTTCAATCCCTCACACTGCGCCAGAGATTTAATAAGATTCGGAAGAGCATTAATAGAGTCTGCATCCCTGGATTGGGCTCACGTAAGTTACGTAAGTTATTTGTCTAATGTTCACAATTTCCTTGTGCTGCATCAGTCACAGCTGCTATTTCCATAGGGGTGCAGAGAGGAAGCAAGTACAGATAAGGACATGATACTCGGCTGCGGTGTGACTATACAAAGTGATCTGTAGCCGATTGACCTACGAGATTGTGAGTATAGTGTAATGCTAGCTGCTGGTGCGTCAACTGGACCAGAGGCTTTTATACACACA
The DNA here is from genome assembly GCF_000735185.1 of Notothenia coriiceps. Lineage (NCBI taxonomy): Eukaryota > Metazoa > Chordata > Actinopteri > Perciformes > Nototheniidae > Notothenia > Notothenia coriiceps. The sequence goes on from NW_011337752.1 coordinate 40,146, forward strand.
CACACACACACACACACACACACACACACACACACACACACACACACACACACACACACACACACACACACACACACACACACACACACACACACACTGCACGTACTACTACTACTACACACGACGACGTACGTACGTACGTACGACGTACCGAC
>NW_011337753.1:0-25947 GCF_000735185.1 Notothenia coriiceps
ATAATAACTTATTCTTTCACAACAAATGACAACTGTACAGTACTTCAATCATACATACACACACACACTCAATTAAATGCAATAGCTTATTAGCATGACCATAGTGACATATATTGCCAAAGCTTTAAGTTGCAACATCTATACACAAATACACACAAATAAACACATAAACAGTTATAAACAAACTGCTTAGAATGTGGTGTATCAGCTCAGTTTGATTCCCTCAGACTGTGGCAGGCAGAGACAAACTGTCCTGCAACAATGCAGCTCTCTTTATATTCCCCGAGTAGTATGTTTAGTTTTTCATTTTGAAATATTTGACACACACACACACACACACACACACACACACACACACACACACACACACACACACACACACACACACACACACACACACACACACACACACACACACACACACACACACACACACACACACACACACACACAGTGAGAAAGCCGGCACGACCCGACATCTAAATTCAAACCTCATTAAGGGTAGTGTAGTATGGCTTGTTATAATACAATTACAAACATTATATATGTACAAGAAATATACATCATAGAGTGTAACAATTTGCAAGTCATAGTTTGCAAGGAGCTCGAAATAAAAGCAAACAATGGCAAGTAGAGTCACCACAGGGCAGGGCAGTTCACACAGAGCAGGAAAGGCCATACTTTATCAGTGAGAAACACCTTCCACAAACTACTCAAAGCAAATTTACCTCTGCAGTGTGATGTACTGTAAATTAACACCTGCATTATATGCGACAGGGAGGATACTAACTGAGTTGAGTATGGGTCTGTTAAGGGCAGCAGATGGCAGTATTGAATAGCTGGTTTACAAAGCAGAATTATTCAAAGCATGACCACAATCCAACATTTCCAGTTGAGCAGCATGATAACCTGTCATGATTAATTATCTGTCATGGAAGATCGATAAATCTCCCGTCAGCACAAAAAAAGGTTTGCTGGAGAGGCGACAGATGCTTCTTCTGATAAAAAAATCACTTCAACATAGCAGAGGGCATCTAATTTTACCGATATCAACATTCAGCCAACCAGACAGTAAAAGAGTCATCCACATAGCTCGTGTGCACAGACAGGAATGAGGAAAAGATGATTTCACAGTTAAGCGCTGATTTGAGATGAGCAACAGCCTGATACCAGCTACTGTGATGAGGGGGATGGTAAATATTTGCCTACACATGGAACGTGCATACAGTTGTGGATATATCTATAATGTGTTAATATCTTATTCCTTATGGACCCTCGAGTACACACATTTTACAAGCTTGATAGACAAACTCATACATGTTTGGAAGACTAACAATTCAAACCTTTACAATGCATGTCCCTCAGCTTTATCTTGAACTATGCGTAGCATTTACAACACACAAGCCTCACAATACTAGACTGAACAAACCGGTTTATCTACTCTCTGGAATACTATCCTTTTAATGTGAAACATACAGCACTGGTACTTACATACAGCACTGGTACTTACATACAGCACTGGTACATTTCAAAAGCTTGAAAAAGGGGTGTCAGACATTTTAGACAGGAGCTGCATCAATAAATTTATATTTTTTAAAGTTATCTGTTGCTGAGTTTAACCCTCTAGGTAAATAGTGGCCTTGTACTAATAAAAGAGTGCTGCTGGAGCTATAAAGGCAGGGAGGGTTAGCTGCTCAGGTGCCTGAGGGCTCTCTGCCTTTAGAAAGGCCTCCGGGATTTACTTGGGAGAACCATAACTGGCTCTGCTTGTACCTGTCAGGACACATTTGTCGTCAGAGGACTGGCTCATTTGTCCTGTCTTCTGGAGAAGCAGGGGATGTTCCCAATGCAAGCACAATGAATGTAATATATCATCCATCTATTGACAATATGTCATTTGACAATATAATAGAGAGCATTTAGTTTAAAGTTAGATGACATATTCATACAAGCTTAACTTTGGGATTGCTGCTCTGCTGCTAATGGATGAAATGCAGTCGTGACTGTAAACTGAAGCCATTTCATTAAAGCTTTTACATTTGCCGCTATAAACACAGAATGTTAAGTAGGTCTTTCCTAAGGCAAATCCTGTACCGCACAAAAAGTAATGTGTTTCTCACAGCAGCAACAGTTTAGGATGAATAGAGGAAAAAATAGATAATATGAGCAGTGGTGGCTGCACGAACAGAGAATCAAACTGAAATTAACAGATAATATAGGGCTGGCAAAATTCATAGTGCTATCAACAATGTTTGTTTGGCAGGAGATTGATCAAGCCTGTTGGCAAACGGAAAAAACATGGATATCATTTTCTATAGCTTAAATAATGCTGTGTATGATGTTGTTGTAAGGCAGAAGCTCTATGACCTATTTTCAAGCTAAAGTGTTACTGGACTTACTGTTGTGTTTGAACACCCGGATCGTAGCTCCAGATAGTCTGGCCCCCAAGATGAGAGAAGTATGATTGACCTCATCGCTCAGTATCAAGCAACCCTAGAAATCAGCACAAAAAAAGGATTTCAATTATATAAATAAATTAGCAAAATCACAGGTTCCTGTATTATTGAAATCAAACATTTCTTACTAACTTCACAACCTTCCTGTATTCACATTACCCTAACAATTTACTAGTAATCCTTGATTATTTATAAGAGGACGAAATTAGCATGGAGTATATCCAATACAATTCTCTCTTGGGTACAGAAGACATTAAATATCTTCTAACACACAACCGTTAGTATAACCATAGGATGAAAATCATTGCAGTATGAGCGACCCATCTTACAATTGTTTTTGGTGTAATTCTACATTTGTTGTACTGTTTCCTTGCAAAACGTGCCATACAATGGTTATTGGTCTTCAAGGATGCATCTAGCCAATTACCTTTCAGCCTTGTCCTCACTTCCCATCCGTGCCTCAATCATAATCCTCCATATCTACGTCCTCTGTGTGAGATAATACTTGTATGTACTGCACATGTGGGACATTTTATTCATGTCTGACGAAGTTTCGACCCGCAGACACATCACAATATTCATAATTGAGAGAGTAGTACTTCATATCGCACAGAAATCAGCATGCAAATGAATTCAGCTGTTCTACGAAACTCTCTCCAGAACATTAGCATATTTAAGACTGAAGCTCTAAGCATTTGACTACATTAGTTTGAATGAACTCTTGTAGAGGGTGTGTTGACACCGGCTCAGTGACAGATACCCTCGGTTTGGCCCGGGGTCCAGCTGGCCCGGTCCACGGTCTGCCAGCAGCTGTCACTCTAATGTAGCTCTGCCCGCATAGCGCGGCCTGGCCTGTCCCTGCAGGACAGACTTGGCAGTGTGGGTTGACCCCCAGGTTGACCCCCAGCTCCTGCCGGGTTACAGTGGGGGGGCGGCAGCCTTGGGCGCTGCTACACTTATTGAGCTGCTTAAAGGCCCCGGTCTCATCACTTAAACAGTCAACATCCCCTTCCCTCCTGTCCAGTCCAATCACAGATATCCATGCTGTGTGTTGTCCCTGGTTCCCCGTGGCTGTCTGTGTGAGCCAGGCTGGTGTGCTTGCAGGCCGGAGAACGGGTGATAATCATACCCTCGAGTTGTGCTTTTAACAAACCCTTCCCTTTCCATGTCTATGTGACTGAAAGCAGCTATGTATGCCGAGAGCCTTGTCCTCCTGGCTACTGTAATGTAATTTAATTATGATTTTAATTCATGGGGGTGGGTCAGGAGTTGTTAGCAGCACAGTTTAGTTGACTGTTATTCATTAATTTAGCCTGGATGGGAGAAAGGAACAAAGCTAGGCTAATTCGATTAATTTCTGCTGTGCTCTACAAATGATCCACATACAATATTTTCCTGCATGTGGCATTTAGTGTGTACAATCACAAACCTTGCCAACAAGTGCTGGGATGTTCATTGAGTTGGTGGCGAAACCCATCCCAAAAGTCATGGAGGACTCCACTCCGAGGAAAGTGGCCACAAGTTGCTCCAGCTCTTCATGAATGTCCAGGTTACCTACAAGACAAAATAACAAAAGGATAACTCACACTGGAAAATGAACCTGTTTGTTTATCTGGGAGTAAAATTCAAATTCCAGTATCGGAATGTTCTGCATTATGGCATCCAATCATAAGCTTTGAAAGAGATAAAGGCCTCCTGTTATAAAATAAAAAGAACCATATCCAATACTACCAGAACACACTCAGCCAGCACCTCTCCAGACGTGTCAAGAGATTTATAATGAGTCAAGATGTGGTAAATTTGTAATTTAGTTCAAGAACTCTCTATTTTTACTCTTGCAAAGTCTATAATGGTTCTTCAGCCCATTTTGGAATGTGGCAGTTGGTTATTACCCACTTTGACAGGTGGGGACCAGAATACATTTAGAAAATGTATCACGTTGTAAACTGTCACCTGACGTGGTGTTTTTCTATTTTGTGCAATAAAAGTCGGTGTCTCTCTGGGGGACTTTCATTACTGCCCTTGTGGTCAGCGTATAAAAAAAAGAATTACTGTTATAATTGTGAGCTACAGGGAGAGAGGTAGGCAGTGAAAGGTTCATATATACCACATTTTATTCCTGCTGACTCTGGTCAATGTTATTTATATGGTAGGTACTATATCACATAGATGCACTTATTGTGACACACACAATACTTACTATTGTAGTTATAAGTTCTTATAGTATAGAGCTACAGTTATAAATCCAAGCTATTATTATTATTATTAAAGTCTCCCTTTAATTACTTCCAACCTTTAATGAATGAGTTGTATTGATGTATATATCAAGCGTATAACGTATGTATATATATATATAGCGTATAACTACTATAAAGATAAGATTGCTAACATAACAAAAACACAGTAAAACTGTCAGTAAAGGATCTCCATAAAACATTTATATCTGCTTCTATGAAAAAGACAACATGAAAACAATTACCAACAACACAAATAAAGCCTGTCTTTGAGATATCGTGATGACATTGAGGTAAAGAACATTTTATTTCGGGATACTTATCCTTGTAGTCATAATCAATTAGAATCAGTAACTACAGTGAAGCAGCTCTGTTTTTATCCAAGTCAAATCGATTCGTACATTTCCTCAACCACTCAGGCTCACAGCCCCTGCTGGCATGTGCAGCATATTTGATCAGACTGTATCGGCATTTGCTCTCAATATAGAACATTTTACTCTGGGTCTGGAACTAAGAGAGAGCAGAGTCACTGTTAGATCTCACTCACTTTGCAGACTTGAGTTAGCTCTTCTTAAGTCAAATGCATGTACATAAGCTTGATCCCTTGTCCTCTGTATTACCAAGGTCACCTTTCTGCCATCAACATCTTCAAATATGTGCTGAGAAAAAAAAAGCTGTATAATAATTGCCGAGGTTAGAAAGCCTTATTGTGGAGAGACAATAAAGATTGTGCCTACAAATCTTCAAACTCAATCCGTCTTTATTTACCGGTAATTGTTAACCTGTTACTGAGCTTTTTCTTCAAAGGCTTGACACAAGGCCAGGGAAAAAAACAAGTCTTGAAGAGTTAATCATTTCTACCTCCAACATAGACTTGACTCTCATTAGACAAGAAAACCATAGCTTAGTGGAAACATGAAAACTTACTATGACATCACTATATTAGCGTACAAACTAAGGTGAAATACTTACTACTACGTGCTCAGAAGCTGTAAGTCTTGGTAATTTGTCCTTCATTATCTAATGTACTTTGTGTTAATGATTGCAGGCAAAATGGGAGCAGTGAGCTATCCATTAAAACAGATCCATGAATGTGTTACATGTTAGTTTAATCAAAGGGTGTGCTTTCAGTGCACTTTTGATCTGATTTCACATGCCTTTTCAATACAAACATACAGTACTGTATTTTGTTTCTGTGCACTTACGGTCACTTTTGAACTGACTGTCATGTCATTGTTTTCAAATAATTTATACCAGTTGACCAATACACCTTAACAATAATTTATTATAAGATAATGTAGAAGATGTGAGATTAAACTTGAAAAAATAACCTAGTGTCAAAAACATTTAGACTTTTAAGATGTGAGAGGCACAGTCACAGTGAGTAAAGTGTTAAATATTCCCATCATATTATTGCTGGTAAATTCAATAGAAAAACCAATACAAATCGCTCCATGTGAACTAAAACACTGGTGATGGCGTCACTACTACACAACAGAGATCCTCAGGTCTTTAATAATTGATGCCTGATAAGGCCTCATGGGATAAATGCTTGTTATTCCGTAACTCTCTCAGTGAGCCATCTGAAACATGGATTACAAACTCAGGGAAAAACAGTCCCATTTTAAAAGAGAAATAAACATATAAATAAATCACATAAATTAATAATGGATGGTGCGACTGCGAAGGAATGTGTGCGAGTGTGTGCATGTATATGTGGGCGTGTGTGTGTAGGGGTGTTTCTGCACTCTGACAAACAGTCGTATAACTAACAATCACATGCCCTTTTAATTCTTCAGCTTTTCTCTGTTCTTGTCAAACTGCTGATATCATAAAACACTGCACAGCCACTCAGCTCTGAGCGTGCATGTCAGCTCACTGCTAGCCTGCTCTCAGTAGATATACAGCATGCAGGTGTCAGAAGTGCCACAATTAATCATTGACACAGAGAAAAGGAACTACTTTCCTCATGCAAACTTAGCTAAGAGTGGCCTTTTCAGGGAGCTTCATAATGTTTACCCAGTGGCAGGTTTTGAAAAATAAAAACATACTGTAGCTGATCACATGATTTCAACACCAAAACATTATTATGGGCAACACAAGAGATCCTGTCGCACACAGGCACTTAAACACCATCAGAGCCTGGGTAAAAGTTCTGAGGATAAAACAACATTCAAAGTTCCTCTGAAGCCAGAGATCCCACTTTCTGTTCTAACACTTCCATCACATATATAATGCTCCAATGCCCAGGGTTTTCATAATGTTCCATAGCAATATGATATAATTTCCCCCACTCCTCAGTGTCGACCTGTATGTAATGATCTCATCTAATGCCCAAACAGTACATAATTCAACAAAGGTTGAATAATTCATATTACATTGCCTCCACTGAAAGATAATTAAACACGTGGGCAGTATAACTCACAAGCAAGATAATAAATGATGGCATATGCGATGAGCAGTTTAATACTCAACCCATTCAGTGTCAACAGGCTCTGCCAGAGACTTTAAAAAAAGATGCACATGTAAGAAATGTGAAGCACTGTCATATGTAGTAAAAAAGACACCTTATCATCCTGACTTGAATTATAGAAGGACATTTTTGCTCAAGATAAATGAATCCCCATGTTTAAGAGGGCAAGTGCCCTTTTTTCTAGCACAAGCTCACATAGACCAAACTCACCTATTTCCTGTCTTGTGCTGCAAACCCCAACCCCGTACTGGCTAGTTTTTTCTGCCACCGGTTTCATGAAATCAGTGTTGTTCTCAGCGAAACCGAGGTAGTTGTAGGAGCCCATGTTGATGACATTGTGTAGCGTCTTCCCAGTAAACCTGCAAGTATGGAAACACATGGAATTAGATAGCCTTCTCCTTTTTTTCTTAACATATACACCCCACATCATTATTTATTTCATCTTATAAAAAGGTAATCAAAATGGAATTAAATATAATTGACAATCATAAAATGTGTTCTGTCAGTGGAGAAAAGTTAATGAGCAATTACACTCTAACACTGTTTATATCAAGTAAAAAACAAGTGACAGTCTGTGTAAGCAGCATTTGTTATTCTCATTTCCTTAACATAATATAATCAAATATTCACAACACATTATACTACCCTATAATATGTTAGTACACATGTAACTCCTTAGAGTTCAATCATGTATATACGGCCTCCCTGTTCTTTAGCATCATAGTTTTGAAAGTATTTTAGGTGAACTCAACTGACCTACTTCTTCTCACTGTGCATGAAAACTGGCACACGGCTATTAAACCCTTCCTCACGTATCTCTTACCTTTCAACAACCCTTACCAGAAGACAAGCTGACTGCTCAATTTTTTCGTTTTTCCAGTCACATTAAACCTCTTAAAACATGTTATCCACGCCTTCTTTCCCAATTCATAATGTCATATCCCCTCCCCGTGGCTCTGTTCATATCCCTATTCATAATATATCCCCTGTACCCGCTGTGCACCACAGGAGCATATCAACTGATTCCAAAAATGTAAGGGTGATTGATATATTCTTGCTCATGACATATTGTCTTTAGTTTCTCTCCTGATTAGCTCTTGAGGCAGAAGTTTGACCATTAAATCTACGTTGTATAGTTTATATCCCCAGAAGAGAGATGCTTGTGTTAAAAAATACTAACTTCCTGTCTTAAGATGTGAAAACATATGTAAATTCTTAATATGAACAACATGTGTGATTATAGCACGACAGTATGTCTAATCTGCAGTGTGTGTACAATATACCTGAATGTCCAGTTATAGTCATCAGACACCCTCTCCATCACGTCAAAGACTGGTCCTGGCAGGCTGCATATGGGACGGTTCCAGTTGTCACGTACCCTCATGTACAGGTTTCGAGTGTAGAAGTTCTCGAAATCTTGATAAAGCGGCACGAAGTCCTGAAGGCAAAGAGAAGAGAAAAAAGTGTGGGTTCAGATTGGAGGAACAATAAGAGCAGGAACTTCAAACACTGAACACACTAGAACTTATCCAAGCACTATAACAAACAATCCATGTCAAAACATTAACATTACATAACACAAAGAATCCTTAATGATAGGATTCTGCACATTCATTTATAGTAAGACGTGGCTTTTTTCACTCAGTGGCTTTGGTTAAGAGGAAATCAGATGTACTGCCATGTTGAACTTGAAGTTATAGAAATGTAATTAAAATGGCGCCATTACGACAGAGCCAACATTCAGTAAAGCTCATTTTCATTTAAACTGTAAATGATTGTTATCAAACACCAATGTCATTCCTCACAGACAATGCTTTTGTGTTTCTGCCTGTGGATGATATGTGTTATCTTATAATAGCGAATTATGGTCACAATGGTCATTGTTTTTATAAGGTTATAGCTTTTTACAATGAGCCAAAATGAACAAATCAGAAACAACTAACACAATAATCTTACAACTACAAATGTTCGGATAAAAAAATAAATAAAATGGTAACATACTGTAGTGGCTTTTATGTGGCAGTTCTCAAGCCCTATCTTGGTTCTAAAGCACTGTTACAAAGAAAGAACTGAAATCCTCTGAGAATTAATGATGTCTTCAGCATATATTCTCTGTGGTGTCCTGTCTCACCCATGGCAACATCATGGTGCAGATGAACATGAAGGAAGGAGGCAGAGAGAGTGAGAGAGCTTAAGAGCAACAATTGAAATAATTAGGGGAGAACAAAATGTGTTGACACCCAAGGCATGATCCTCTATTCCAACTGCCTGGGTGTTTACAGTGTGTATGCCTGAAATATGCCTGTTTGTGCTGATTGCATGTTTTACCTACCTTCTGTTCCTCTCTTTCCTGGGCAAGGTGGCACTTCTCTATGCCCACAGCTCGGAGGAAATCCCTGAAGTAGCCAAACAGCGTGACAATGCCAAAGCCCAGGTATGTCATGACAGCCACGTACATCGGGGCCTGTTCAAAGGACTCCTGCTTGTGCTGCCTGGAGGCAACACAAGTCACTGGGCCATCTTTCTATACAAATAGAAAAACACACACATAAGCTGTTTTACATTGCAGGCAGGACCAGAGAAAATAGCCTACTGTTTGAATAAATGTTGCTGAATTTCAAACGAAGGGTTGTAATTATCGCACCAATTTACCTAAATAAAAGAAGAGACAGACATTGGTGCAATTACAGTTCAGTCACAAACACATATTATCCGACACTGAATGAAGACAACTGGAACACTATCTGTCGGGATATTATAACATAAATCATCACATAACATTCTCGCTCTGAGTTGTTGACATTTTTACTAGGGGTAATTCTGTAGATGCTGATTTTTTGCTTTCAGACCTTATAAGTCTAAAATAGCGTAAGCAAAATGTTTAAGTGGGAAAAAGTGTAGGCCGATACGAGTTTACAAAATGTGTAATTGTTGAAAGGATGTAAATGTAATGTATTCTAACTTTTTTGTTTGTTTTTAAGATCGTTTTCACAGGCATTTACAAGAAAATCCACTCCTCATGTTCTCTATAAAGACATCTTTCGAGAAGGCTACATACTGTATAAAAGTGAACACGTAATAAATAAAGTAAAAGTAAATATACACATGATGCTACATTGACCATTAACTATGAAGGGACCTGCATTGATATTTTTGTAAAACGTTGTTTGACACGAACACGTGATATATCACTTCCGGTTGCCATTTATGTTTGGTTAAGCAATGTGTCGAACAGAATATTTTAAATAAATCATTCCTCACATAATATCCTTTGAGGATTGTGGATATATCTTCAAGCGGTGGTAAGTGTTTGTGTTTTTAAACGTAACGTTAACGGCAATGGGTTTTCACTAGAGCTAGCTTACACAAAACTAATGCTGTCATGCGTTAGCTTACTTTCTCATTACTTGAGTATCAGGACAGGTAGTAGTTAAAAACGTATGTAAACTGCTCTTGTTGGACAAATGGAGCATTTGCTTATAGTTTTGTACTACATATTTGAATAATTGCTAGTTTGTAATACTGACATTTTAAGATGCACAATGGCTAAGTAGTCTAAATAAGCCAGCAGGTGGCTTAATTAGCAAAAGAAACCACCTACATATCACTCATATGTCTGTCATCAAATGAACGCAAAGGCTGCAATGCAGGTTTTAGATGCAGTCCAGGCGGGACTGCACTGTATCTGGAACCTGAAAAAGAAAACCTGCTTTTGCATAAGAACAATTTCAGGGCGAGGTCGTTTTGTTCATTATTCAAACTGTTTAGGCTACTTTCTTTTTGTAGGAACTAGCGTTCTCCTATTTAACCAACATATTTGAACAGCAGGCAAATCATATTCTTAATTATATTTATTTAACTACATGAATATAACTTTATGTTACCTAAATATCACGAGCCAACTAATGGTAATGTTTTCGTAAGCGCCGGAGATGACAAAACTCAATGACATACTGTTGCTACTTTCACAGAGCAGCATTTTATTGATAACGGTTTGTTGGGTTTTCGTTTATAAATGGGGAACAGTCTCTATGGGTTACACAGTTTGCCTACGTCACAGAGGTTGATTCAGGTAAAGAGCCCCCACGAAAATAATATTTGCTCAGGTTCAAAGAATATCTCTCAAAGCAAATGGTAAAACACCTGGCACCACGCATTACATTTAGCAGGGACAATAAATAATTTGGAGCCCAAGTATATGTTTGTAGATAAATCCAGCCGCTGACAGACATACCTCTCTCTTGTTATGATAGCCATTTCTCTTTATGTCTTCGCGTTTCAGTCCATTCTGGTTTAAATGTGGTTTTAAGAGGACGTTCGCAGCAGTTCTTGCCATATTCCTCTAAGTCCACTAGCGACTGCCTCCGCTGTTTGACAGTCAGGTAATGTAACCGGTGTGCTTTACTGAACTTACACAGGTGACTTCCTCCTTTTGTTGCTTCGGTTCAGCCTCGTATGCATTGTTGCTGTGTTTGACCAGCAATATACAGAAGTCACACTTCTGTTATTGGGCTGTTTCGATATCACGTAAAAGTGACCAGTATATCTTCTCCTTTTATCCGGAAATTAAACTTGCGACAATTACCAAACCGTTTGGGTTTTAAAATGTTGTTTTTATTTGAATAATCTTTTTTATTTTGGTCCAAATGTATTGTCACCATTCTGTTATGTGGAAGAAATAAAGTACATTTACTCACTTACAGTAGTGTAGGGTTGTAGAGCATTAACAATATTGTAGTATTTCCATATAATATAACGCTACTTTTCACTTTAATTACATTCTTTCATTTAACACAAAAGGCTCTATACATTATATGTATTCGACATTCTTAACTACTCGTTAAGGGGTTTCTTGGTGGGATTATTACTTGTTAATTTTCTCATTCTGATTTTTGGACAAACAGATCATGATCATGAATTTATAAACTGTTATTTGTTAAACTATTAAACCATTTATAATGTAGTTCAAATGATCACCTCCAGCATGCATTATTTTAACCTTTACACAAAATAATATATAATATATAATATTTTTTGAAACTTGAAAGGTGCCTTTTCCTGCATAACTTGTTGTTTTTGCTTGTGATACTAAGTACGAATAACACAAGTACCGTACTTATTCCAGTAGGATTGTCGATTTAAAAAAAAAAAGTATCATTACACTAAGATATTCGTATTTTGATTTAACTTAAAATTTGCATTGCATATGTTTAAACTCATTTGATGGCAACACAATTATACATGGTTGAGAGTGTAGAAAACGTATTAGTTTCATGAAGTGTTTGCAGATTTAATTTATTGTAACCTTATCTTATCTTTGAGAATGGTCAGCCCAGTGGTGATACAGTAGCAGTACACACCAAAATAAATCTTTAGCAATGTGCAGGGTTTGGTGCTCCCAGTCATGTAATGGCCAATAATAAGCCTTAAAAACATTACAGATTTTTTAAACATGTTGCTTTCAAGTTTACATAGTTTAGAAATGATTTGTTTGCTTAAAATGCTTAAAATAATGATATAGTGTAGCATTTTATACAGAATTTGCTTTTATGCATTCACAGGTCAGATGGGAGGTTGAGCTACATCTGGGGAGCTTCTCAGGAAAAGCATATGCTGGACTGATGTCCTCTGTTTACAGTAAGTAATACAAACATTCTATTAATAACTTCCATCCAAATAGATTGTTTTAAAGTTTCAGCTTTAAGCAGACATGTGTAATCAAAGGACAGCCTAATGATACACTTTACACCCCCTGCTGTGGCATTGTTTTTGCAGAGCATAAAGGCGATAAGAAACAGGAGAGGTGCCACCATTTTCCGCCTTTGCAGTTTTTTTTTCTGGTTGATTATTTACTGAAGTGTCATAAATCCGACATACTGTACTGCCATAGTTCAAATCAAAATAGCCTTGTAAAGTCACTTCTGTATGCATGCTGTTGTTGACAATTTATTGTCCACCTGCCTTGTTGAGATTGTTCCCTTCTGGGCAAACACAGAGAGATTGTTTGTAAAAGGTCAACGCCTACTCAGTGGTCTAGCAGTGCACTTAGTTTGTGGGTGCACAATAAATGGCAATTGTGACAGTCAGTGTAATGAGGGTTTTTCTTTACTCATTGACCTGTTGCTGTTTCGAATAGCTGGTCTCTCTGCAGAGTATGAAATGCACACAGTGCAAGTGATGATGTGAAGGGGAACATGGAGTTTGGAACTAGGGAAAGACTAGGACTTTAGGCAACACTATTTGTTACACACTCTCTACTTTTTATGATCACAGTGTCTTGGACTAATCCTGATGATCCAGCCAATCTAGCCAATACTGACAGGCGGAGGGGGCGGCCTTGCAGTCATACATAGAAATTATTTAAGCTTCTCCCCAGTCTCACTTGGTTGATCCTCCATACAACAATAAACTGGTTATTGTATGTGTCTTAATCTTATTAATATGTTTTTAAAATCAGAGTTATTTTTTCTTAGAGATTTTAATATACATGGGTGTTTCCCCTTTTTACTCCTTGTTTACCTCTGATTTTATGAACCTCTTATATTCCCTTCTTTTAAAACACATGGAGCTGGCAGCCATGAAAAAGGGCACACACTTGACCTGGCTCTCTCCATCCTGAGCCCAACCCCCCCACATTGACATTTCCCCCCCCCCTTTAAATCCACTTTGTTCCTCCCTCATGTCAACCATTTACTGCCAACAGGTTTTTGCAGTTTTTGAATGAATAATAGAGCCTCACTGTATAGGAGCTTGTGTTTTTAATATCTCATAGATATTAGAGGCTAAACTGTAGCTCCAGTCAGATGTACAAGTTGAATGTATCTTCTCTGCCATGGTTGGATGAAAAGATACATGTAAGGAATTTAAAGACAAAGCAGGAAGGCAGAGTGGGAACGGAAAAAAGGCAGATGATGTCGATCCTCTTAAAGAAGACGATTCCAATGTTTAATTTTGAACCTCTATGCTTTTGTTTTAGATGTATTACAAATTGTCTCAACTGTTCTCAGCACAGCACTGATACTGCAACTTTCATAGTCTCAAATGGCTTTCAGTACAGATCCCATCGATACTGGTCTGTACTCCACATTTAAATGTGCCTTGCCCTCAGTTTAGCCTTTAACAAAGTGGATCTAAATCAGCAGCCTGAAAAACCATGTCGGTATCAGGGATCTTGCGATGGATTAGTTGACCTCTATTTGTCAAACAGGTTCTTGGGAGCAGGCAGAGAAACTCAGTCACCTCTTTTGAATCTCTTCTTGGCTGGCTTTAATCATTTGTCTTTTCCTTAAATTAAGGTTATTTGTTGCAGCTTCTTAATTTTATTTTTCCACTTTTAAGCCTTTAGTATTTATTTTAAGTGCAACATTAATTATGTAGTATAATTTATATATACTATTACTTACTAACTCATGTACATACTTTCTTACCTTCGTACTAACTTTTAGACTTTTTTCTCCTGACGTGTGTTTGGACCGGAATCACATTTGATTGAAGAACTGTCAAATGCTTCATATTGTACAGCCTGTCTAATATCTTCCATGTCATTTTAACACTTTATCACTATAGGTAGGAAAACTCAATCCTTCACAACCATTCACCGTTAGACAGACGTCATCCTCCTCTCCAAACCCACCCCCGATAGGAAATTGTGCAGTCCCTTTGACGTGTGTGTCTACGGTTCTTAAGTCTTCATTTGAATTGCAAAGCATGAATCAGGCCTTCTTTGAATGTATTGTGTGATGTTTTGGCTGAAAACACTCAGGCCCTGTGGGATGACACGTGTCATCCGCACTTCAGAGCTTCCCTCACTTCACTCTAACTGATGAGCGTTGGTGTTGTCTAATAACTCAAGACCCCTGTGAGGGAGGGAGTGGGGGGCGCAGGCTGACACTGACATCAGGGTAAACCAGGAAGGCTGACAGAAGAGTGCTGGGAGATTGTGGGTATTGCAGAGAGTGAAGCAGAGAGAAAAGGACACGGTTAATTCAGTACAGAGTAGTCGGCTTGCATCCAACTGTTACGGAGAAAGTGATTGAATGCAGGGTAGCATACCGCAGTCTTAGTAAATGAAAGGTATCCACAGCCCTCACCTCCTCTCAGCTCAGCTTGGAGACTTGAATGGAGTTTTCACAGCGTCTGGTGCCTGGGTGCCTTCACTACAGGATTACTTTCCACCAGAGGGACCACATGTAACCTACATCTGTCAGCCTTCATTAGCTGTGTCAATCTGGATGGCGCTGTTAATTTTGACTTCACAAATGATTTTCTTTGGCTAATTTTTCGACTTGGTTGGCACATCTAGGCAATTCTGACTTGCAATCCAAAGTTTCCAGCATTCAACTTTTAGTCATACTTTATCATGCCGTTGAACATGCTGTCTTTGTTAGTTAAACTAAATGTGTTCAGTATTAAAAGAGGATCAAGATATTAGGCTCATCTCTGTTGGGAAATTCTCAATTTGACACTCCGTCGAACATCTTTCATCTCTTCAGCGTGACTGAAGATTTCTTTGCTTCCTGTTTGATATTGATTGATGTTTTAATTTCATAACAGTTATTGATCCTTGTAGGTTTCACACTGACTTCTCTCCTCGCCATTTAACATTATTAGATGCAGTTTCCCTTTTTAAGATGTGATGGGGAAAATTATTTTGAAGCCTCCATGAAAGAGATTTCCCACCTTGAATACAGATGAATGGTGAAACAGTGTATATAAGGGGATAAGCCCACAGCGCAGTGGGACGTCTCCATCTACAGCGCTTTCATGTGAATCTCATGTAAAAGGGGCTTTCCTTAAATACATGGTGAATACTAATCCATATTTGATCTGCTTGCAGTTTTTTAATAGACTTGTTTTTAATAATTTTGCTAGCTTGGCAAAGTGAATATGTTTCATTATGAATTCTTGTGCCTCCTACATTCATATCTGTGTTTGGATGTTTGTGTGTTCATGAAAACACTTTCCAGAGTGCTCAAAATAAAAGGGTTTTAATGAGCATCCTATAAGAGATGTGGGATGTCCCTCCACCTTGTGGCAGTGCAGGGGACAGCACCCCAGGCTACAACACACACACACACACACACACACACACACACACACACACACACACACACACACACACACACACACACACACACACACACACACACACACACACACACACACACCGTACTGCTACTTCCTATACCCCGCCCATGTTTACCCTATAGTGTAATATTTGATTATGAGTCATGTGTTTACAGAGCAGATTGATATTTCTTTACTGACATAGTATTTGCTCACTGTAATACTTCTGTAATACCATCCAGGATTTAAATGTTTATGGATGAACTCATGTCATGCTGTGCTGTTGAAGGCCAGTTGTAATGCAGAGCTATATTTAAACTTCCCCTGGGGTGCCATTAAATCATGTAATTTCTCAATCAGGCCTGGCTGACCTCGTTTTAATATCCACAGCAGACGGCATTTGGAAAAGAAACATTAAAAAAGAGGAATATGGAATTGTGTATCTAATGTGCTATCTTACATTTACATTTTATATTCAAGCCTTTTTGCAGACATTCTTATCATGTTAGCTAAAAGCAGAATAAGCTGAAATGCCTTGCATTTGGATGTTGGAGTGGCTGGGGCGGGATATTATGTTCTGTGATACGGTTGTGTGTTTGTGTCTGTTGCCAGGAGGGAGAGTTAAAAGCGTGTCTATGTTTAGTTTTGCAAAGCGCGCAATCCATTTGGACCACCGAGAGAAATGAGAAAAAGTCATAAAAGGCTGATGCATATAATGCCTGTATTGTTGTTGTTTTTTTTCCGGGATGGATAAGAATACACAATGTGTTTTTCACTCGGCTAAATCAGATACAAAACTTTAACTGCGTTTCACTATATGATTTTGGGGGAAGAGGGGACAGACTGAAACATTGCATTGTGTTCCAACCTTATAGACTGTTAAATTCAATTTGGCTTTAGTTTTTTTTGCAGATAAGTTAGTTTGTGTTTGACAGCATGGGCTATTAATGCTGTGGACTATAAAATGTCTTCAATTAGTCCTGTATGACAGTAGAAACGCGTCTGTTGGCTCCTACATCTGCAGCACTGCTAACCTTGAGTGGGTGTTCCCATCCACACGGGATGCAAGATTCCCCTGTTCCCTTCAAAAGCAAGCGAGAGAGGGGGGGTGAAGACAGACTCGGAAACAGATATTTATAGAGAGAGTGGGAGAAAGTGAAATTATGGCTTGATAGTTTAAAGGAAGAGGGAGCAGCAGAATGACAGAGTGCCTAGGTAAAACAGAAAGATGGTAAACTACAGATGAGCCAAGAAGACTTGGATGATGCTGCAGACACACCAGAGGCTGTGTGGACCCTCCTGTAAATGTCTGTGTCTCTGTAGGTCACGTTGGCACCTAACTGTCTGAGTTGATCCTAATTAAGTCCCGCAGATATTATGAATTAGTCACTGAAGGGCTTAAGGAAATATCTTCTTAGGGTGTGTCCTGCATTTACTGTATACGTCCATTGTGATCACCCTGTGTCATCCACTCCTCTGTCTATTAAGTTTAATTACTGTGCTAACCCTTAAAGGTGGGGTAGGGAAGTTTGAGAAACCGGCTCGAGATACACTTTTTGTTATATTCCATGGAATGCTCTTAACATCCCGATAGCAATGAATATCTTAAGTGCTTTGACAAAAAATCCATAAAAATAATGTAATCTGTGGAAGCCGTAGTACTGTAAAAAGCACGACCAATCATCTGAGCCGGCCCGGCTAAAATAACTGGATGGCCTACCTGCCTGTCAGCCTTCCATCTGTGCACAAACTTATCTCGTGCCCTCATTGGTCATGTGCGCGTTTGTGTGTGTTGGAGGAGGGGCTCTGTAAGGAAGTGGCAGATTTTTTCCGGTTGTGTATTTTCAAATTCCAGCGCACTCGAGCTGGTTTCTCCAAAATGACCTACCCTACCTTTAAAGCAGATTTTAATACCATAAGAGAATTTGAAATATGTCCATGCTGCACACATAATATAGGTACCTGAGTTTATTAGCATAGTCAATTGACAGGAAATCGGCTTTCTAGTGCTATTAATGTTAAATAGTATTAATGATGCCATCTGGGTAGAGTTATGTCACTAGGTAGATGGCTGAAATAGTAAATCTTCCTTCTGTAGTCAAATTGGCTCAAATCTGTCATCCTTTTCTTCTGCTCTGACAACTGAAGCAACCATTTGTGCCGGGCACCCAGGAATCTATTGGCCTTATGACATCGAATCTCTGCAAGGCTCCAGACTCCCACCGAGCTGTAATTACAGTTTCCTATCTACCGGGATTGTACCAACCGAGCCCCACTGAGGCTGTGCACTAAATCTCCTTGATGTCGTCACTCAGACATCCAGATATGGACGGCCAGGAGAAGGCTGCGCCGCCTGGAAACGGGCTCCTCTCCTGGGTGGTTGATGTATGGACCCTCATGGGCTAGTTTTAACGGATGGTCTCTGTTCCTGCATTGGGCCCTTCTGAAGTTGTTGTCACACTGGGCAAATATGTCCGGGAGGATAGATGGGAGTTTGCTGTGTTCAGGGGAAAATGTTGTCTTGTGGACACACGGCTGATGAGATGGTGCAGACAGAAAGAGCTTTGTATGAGCCTGGCTGTCAAGAAAGGCAATAAATGAAGATATGTGGAGTAAGGTGTTGGTTACGACTCAGATGTTCAGCATTGTATGCTGCATGGGTTTTTTCAGAGCAGGTACTGTAGATATATTACAGTTAGTTTGGTTAATGATTCTTTCGGAATTACGACATTGTTTATACAGCAACAACAAATGTCGTTTCGGATTAAATAATTCATAGTCAATGCATAAAAGAGTAAGAAAAAGAAACAAAGGACTATAAAACTTTAATAATGATATCCATGATCAATGGGTATGCAGTCACTTTCCATTTGTGTCCAGCGATTTAAAATAACAAGTGTTCAATCTGTAGAAGGCTGATTGATTGAGTGTGCTTAGGAATGTAAGTGCCATATATTTGTATTTATGGGGCTTTGTTCTTCCTGAAAAGTATTTTTTTAAGGACATGAATTAGACAGAGATGTAAAACATGTCATGGAGCTTTGTTGCAGGCTGAGAGAGAATGATGATGAAAGGTGCCGATTGTCTCAGTGCTTCAGTTTGAAATATTGATTTGTTTTTATGTTGATGTCCCAACTAGATTAAACCCTTTTCAAATCAATGCCTGCCGTTTGAAACTAAGATAAAATAATGAGACTTGGCTATTCATTGTCAACACACCACTTTTGTGTGTTCAACAAACATTTGATAAAAACATGGACATAAAGTGGAATCTTTCACAAGATGCCAACATTATGAAGCAATGATTAAGCATTTACAGCAAAACTCATTACGTAGAGTCATTCACAGCCATGCATATCAGCATGTCAGTCCACAAGAAAAGTGGAACTGGTTGTGCTTTGAGCTGGTCTGCCGTGCAATCAAATTTGCATTACCGGTAGTTCGAAAAATGAAAGAGGAATAAAAATAGCAAGACAGATAGCTGGAAGGGTTTCCTTTTCTTTTTTGTAAGCCTGCTAAGTCGAGCGTGGTTATTATGAGAGTATCAATCCACATTACGACACACGGCTGTTCCACTCATTTACAACACTCTGCTAGTCCTCAAATGGGAATATCACAGTTACTGTATTTAAAAGTCACATTCATTATTTGTTATTCTTCCAGCTTTGTAGAGGAATGTTAATAAGCCCTATAAGCCATGCAGAGCTTTGACTCCTTGTTACTGCACTGCAGGGTTTATTATGTCCTGGCGTGTGCGAGGAAACACATGGTGGGAGCTTGACACTTCCCTATTTTCCTAAAACTTGGTGCAATAGTAATGGCTAGGGCAGACTGAGTGTGCAAGCTTGCGAACATTTAATTAAAGCATTTTTTTTATTTGGAGAGGTGGCTGGATAAATTTATAAGGAGCCTTAATATTGGCCAATATGCTCCTTTCATTTCCCTTTAAAGCTGCTGGTAGTCTAATTGGACTAAAAGTGGTTTAATATAGACATGAAAGGTCTCTGTGTTCTTTGAGGAGTCTGCTCATCTATGGACTTTTCAGTGTCTACAGTTCAATCTCTGTACTCTCATTTTGAGATACCCAGAGAAGAGGTCAATACAAGAAACTCCCAAAGCAAAGAAGGAAGTCAATGGTTCACTTTTGCCTTATGAAAGACAGATCAATAATACAAATGTGTGCATTTAACACAATATTCCTCAAATGTCTAGTAGCTTTAATAGATAAAAGCTATTGTCCTCGTTGCTATTAGTGTATAAAGCATGCCTCTCAGTTTGAATTGTTCAGAGAGGTTTTTCTGTGAAGCTTTGAATTTCAACTAACAGCATGAAGAAAACCCACATCCTTTAGCTCTCTGATCACATCACTTCTCAGTGGTTTACAATGATTCATGTCACAGTTGCAGGAAAACAAACTCACACCCATTAAGTGATATTTTTCAAAATCTTGCTCTTGATTTGGTGCTAAAAGCTGAAGTGCTAAAACCTCACGATTGTATTGAGTTACGCCCCGCTTGTGCACAGACCTGAATAATTGCATTCCTGCAGTGTGTCTGTTCATGTTACCATCTCCATGGGTATCGACTACACACACACTACACACACACCTTTGGTGTTTGAAGCTATGAAGTATAATGTACTGATATTTCTTGCCACCAACATGAGGTTGGTGGCTCACTCCTTAGTTATTTTCTTTTTGGGGGATCAGAAAACCATGGAAATGAATTGGCAATTCAGAATGTCCCCTTGGATATCAGTGGAAACGAACAATTTAATTTACTCTGCAAAACATCTAGAAACTGCCTGATGAATACAAGTATTTCTTAGTATTGAAAATTACGGGTTGGACTTACTGTGCTGACTCAAGCTGCAGTTTAAAAGGGGAAAAGGGACATAAAGCATAATGGCGTCTGGCTGTGATACTGGTGGCAACAGGCCTGTGAGTCTGGAGGCAAGGGGGAGGGAAAAGGAGAGGTGAGTGACTGATGGGCATGTGTCAACCCTCCTCCTATAGTGAATGTTGAGAGGGAACAAGGGTGGCTCACTAATTGGGGCGAGATGGAAAAGTCACTGTCACTCATGATCATCTTCACTAATATGTTTGGAGGCGAATGCCAGCTGAAGCATTAGTCACTGGAGATGAAGGCTGCATTTCCACTCAAATCATCTTGTTTGGACATATAGCTTTGGTAATAATAAGCTCGGTACCACACTGTGCTGCTGAACAGATAATTATTGAACATCTGTACTTTTAATTTGCAAGGCAATCTCAGAGAACAGCCCTCTGAGGCCTTTTACTTATATTTGTTTTTCTCTAACACAACCTGTACATCAATCCAGCAGTAATAGCAATGTCAAGGATAGTCATGAGGGTCATAATGGAGTATATTTCTTAACCTCCTTCTGTAGCATCTATAATTTTTCTCTGACCTTCATTTGTCCCCTTCTTTCAGAACCCTTCATGCAATAACCCGAGGGAAATAATGGCAAAGAGAAGGAGTGCGGGATGCAGCCTCTGGGATTGACTGTTAAATTAACGGGAGACACGCTATTCCATTGCGCTGCTTAACCATTGTGGAAAACAGATAGTGACAGCGATAACGAAGCAGGTAATGAAATAGTAAGTGCTCTTCTAACTGTTGTGTATGTTTATCACTTTATTTGCTTTGTTGTAGTCTTCACAGGCTATAACAGAGGAATAACAATCCAGCTGTTCCCATTGATGAGAGGAGTCACATAAAAAGTCTAAAGTTGATGACAAGATCATTTAATTTCACATAATAAGCATTTTCTCCTCGTTTAAATTACAAAGTAAACATTGCTTTAGATATTGTAGCTCAAAACCATGTTGCAACGGGTATAATTACAATCAAATGACACTATTAGATAAATATGCCACCACATTTATTTTCTCTGTTTTTAATGGCTGTTTAGTACTAGTTGGCAGTGACTCTTCTCATTAGATAGATAGATTTCTGCTCGTGAATTTAACGATCCGAACAAAGGCGACCAGTTATAGGATGTAATTTGAGTGGCTTTTAAAACCTGCTAAGATCTGGTTTCCATAACTCTCTAACTGGGGAAACCAGCAGCAATTATGGGAGTTGTATTAGCATAAAGTGACACCCCTGAGCTGTAGTCATGCAGCAGGTGGGTAATTGGCCCTGAGCTGTACAGTGGGCACTCTGTGGGTCTGTCCTTGTCTCGTGATGGGGACACCGGCTGCTCCAGAGTGTAGACCTATCAGCTGGCTGCCCTCTGAGCCAGCTGCAGCATTTCATAATTAACCAAGTGAGACGAGCACAGTCAGAGAGAAAGACACAGCTCTCTACTGTTGCTAGCTCTCCTCAAACCTCGATCATTCACATGCATTACATGTGGTACTCCTCTCTGGTCTGTTCTCTCTTGCTCTCAGTTCTTCAGATGTACAGTACTGAGAATATGTGTGTGCAGACAGTGTGTTAGTGAGAGAGACACAGAGTTGTATTGCCGAGAAAGAAACAGGACTCCAGAGGCATCCCTGGTGTTAATTGAGGTTTAATGTGATTTGTTTTGCTGGCCCTTCAAGCAGCCCTTCCCAGTTCATTAAATAGGATCCCCTGTGATCACTCTCTATGACCTGAGTTACATCTGTGTGCTTTAAACAACCTATCTGCAGAATATAAAATGATGAGGCTAATGCCGCAATGACACAGAGCAAAGTGAATAACCATTTAAACAGTTGTTGAAGCACCACTGCAGTCTACTTGAGAGAACTGTCCTTACACACAAAGCCTGTTTGACAGTAGATGTAAGCCGGCCAAAGGGCTGATGCTGGCAGGATACCAGGTGTATCTTGTGCACATCCATGTTTGTGCTTACATAATGATATAACCCAGTGAGTCCTGCAGGTGTGGTTCAGTACTGTGAGCAGAGGAGCTTTCAACAGAGAGCTGTAGTACATGCAGAGGTATTTCCTTGTAGGTCATACATTATAATCATTCTCCAGCATACACTGAGCATAATTACGCAATACAGCAATGAGACTTGGAGGAGTCTGGTAATATCTGTAGAACTTCATCCCAATGTTCCCTTTTCAGCCGTCAAAGCTCCAAAGAATTAAATGAGAAAAAACGTGTCATTCATGTCTTTTCAGATACAAAGAAATGGTTAATCATAGTGATCAATAGACCTCATTGTGGTCTTTTTTTATGTAACCCCTCATACCAAATCACCTCCATTCACAACAAGGTCGGTGACTCATTTCTACTGATTGTGTATTTAATATGACATAAATGTTTACAAATGCTTTTTTAAGCTTTGATTACCAGAAACCTGAGTGAGCTGTGGACAATATTTGAAAACCTCAGAACGTGAAAAATCGGGCAGATCACACTAGGCCTAAGAGAAAACATTGTTTCCGATGAGTTTTGCATGAACTGCCTCTTAATCAGTGACCTCATCATTGGTAGACACAGGTGTTGAAGGGGAGGTAGGCGGCGCTCATCTGTATATTGCCGTGCCACATCATTTCATTCAATGCCATATTCAGTAGGGACCACAATGCATGTGCACCAATGGGATTTTCTTTTTCTATTATAAAAATGTACGGGCTACCAGGTGCAGGTCTGTGGGGGATGTATTTATTTATTATAGACGGGTGTGTCGATGCGCAGAGCTATACCAGACCAAACCGATCATTCTATCTTGAGTGACCTTTCTGCATTGGTGCCACTGCACTGCAGTTCATGAATGTTTAATGGGAAAGGCTGGCTGTTTTGGGCCTGCCATGCTGGGTTTGCTACCTGATGGAAACATACCAACTCAAAGGCAGGATGGAGGTTTAAAACAGTGGGTGCTGCAAACAGAAAATAACCCCTCGGACCCACTTACAGTCTCTGTTGTGTACATTATATTAAATAATGCTATCAGATATCACTCAAGAACAATATACATATAGCTATAATGACAAATAAGAAGCACAGGCAGAGGGAAAGCGTGGGTGAAGACTAAATAAAGCAAGAGAGATCTATGAGGGAACAGGAACAACAGGATGCTCTGCCGGTTAGGTGTCATCGCCACAATGTTGTCTTTACTTTCTGGCCTGACACCTTTTCTGTCTCCTTGTGATTCTTACCTACAGTACCACCATATTTTCTCTAGACAGGAAGCACCTTGAGATGAGTACAAAAGAAGGTAATAACGAGGAGCATTTGCAGGAAAAAACTATAATATTAAAAGAAGATGGGGAAGATAATTGGGTTTGAGTAGAACTGAGATTGCACACAAATGGTGAGAAAATGTTTTGGAGGCTGGTGGTTTGCAGGCGGACAGAAATGCAGATCACAATTACCTAATTTATAAAAAGAACCCACATCATTTCCCTGAAAACAAACACTCAGCCGGTTTGTTGATGCCATGTTTGACTATAAAGGCTCAAACAACATCAAATCTAATCAAAGTCTCGCACTCTTTGTTTGCAAGATAAACACAATCAGCTTTTCACATCTGTCTGACAGCATCCCACTCGTCCACCTGTATGGAGGAGACAGCACAAAGGGAACACTAGTCAACTGTGTCATGAAGTGTGTGTAAGAGAGACACTAAGGCTGCCTTCACACCATCAAAGAGCAGGGAAACTTTCACTCCACTGAAGTCGTACATTTGACTTCCAGGGTGGCATGACGAGATAAAACCTTCAGCTCTGAGCAGAAATCTGGGCGAGAGACAAGCAGATGATTCAGCAACACTAACACAGTGGACTGAATAAGAATATGATTTTAATAAAAACTCTCTACTTTAGAACTCCTACATATTCATTGAGTCCAACCATGGTCGCTCAGTTCTAGCATAATATATTCATAAAGAAGAGGGAACAATAAAAAAGAGGATGAGATTGGAAAAGTACAACTTTTATCAATTGTACTTTCATGTCATACATTATACAAGTGATAAGAATCAGCAACAAATGCTCAAATGATTATTTTCAGCTTTCAAATGGCAAAACATACAAAAGCCTTTGCCACTTTAATGATGCCTCCCTGCAGCTTGAGGCGCCTCTTCACATTTCCAATGGTTCTCAGCTGAGAAGCACTGAAGAGGGAAATAAATGATAGAGCCCTTTCTGTCGGGGCTGTGGGGCAGAGAGCAGGTCTCATTGATAATGCATCAGCGGAAGGAATCCATCAGGACCACACACATTTAATGCATGAAGCGTGTATTTATGCATAAAGGTGCGCATGGCTTATTGCCCCCGAACCTGTGGCTAGGCTAAATGGGGCCGAGCCCCAGGGCGACTGTGGCTGCGAGGGAGTGCGGTCGTCTTTCAACCAGAAGGTTGTGGGTTCGATCCCAGCCCATGCAGTCAACATGTTGATGTATCCTTGGGCAAGATACTTAACCCTGAGTTGCTCCCGATGGCATGGCCAACGTTGTGTGAATGTGTATGAATGTTAGGTCCTATAGAGTAAGGAACACTGCTCTGTATGAATGGGTGTGAATGGGTGGATGACATGTAGTATGTAAAGCGCTTTGAGGGGTCTTAAAGACTGGATAAAGCGCTATATAAGTACAGTCCATTTACCATTTGCCCACCCCTCTGAATTGTCCCCGAGTACAGTAGCTCAGCGGCTCCACTAGACAACACTCCTGCCCAGTCCCAGACAAAAGGATGAAACATTCATGAGGTGTCTTAGCGACAATGGCAGATGCAACATTGTTTGGCGATGGTGGACTCGCA
>NW_011337753.1:25966-67093 GCF_000735185.1 Notothenia coriiceps
CCCCCCCCCTTCCTCACACATCTTCATATCTTTTGGCCCACTTCCTAGAGCTTTGAGGTGAAAACATAAACCCAGTGTGGAGTTATTACTGAATGAGCTCCTGCAGAGAATGGACTGACATTTCTCTCCCTTTGTTGTGCCTCTGACCTTTTGAAAATATCACAGATTAAATCTTTAATTATTTATGAAGGCTAGTTGTGGTGATGGGAGAAGAGAGGGGGATGTCGCTACATGTGATGGGGGCATCTTACTATCCGAAAAACATATTTTAACCTACCTCAAATCCAAGCTCTGAGACGCCCAGTTTGCTATTTGAAATCCTCAGATGTTTTTTTTTGTGATTTGTGTGTGTATTGTCCTCTCAGATATTCAACTGTTTTAAATCTACCTCTTTGGAAGTAGTTGCCTCTTCCCAACATGTGTATAATACTGTTTTAGTGAACTTCAAAACAGCCGCCCTCAGATCCCGCTAACTCCTCGCATTAACCACATCAATTGTAAACAATCCTGACACATTTATTAAGAATAATCAAATAATCATGATGGGAGAAATAATAAACAAACATCAGAGAAAATAACTATGCTACATGGGGAAAAAAGTATTTCCCGAGAGAATGGTTTAACCGGTGTTTGATATGGAAATTGTCTTTTTCATCGGAACCCCCAGCAAATGTCAGGAGGGGACACTGGGGAGGGACTGAACATCTCAATTACAGAGCGCTAACATGCATCATTCCAAACAACGAATGAAATGAAAGGCATCATTTAGATGGATCTGCAGCATCAGTGGGAATAAATCATAGCAGCAGCCTAATAATGTAATACTCCAGGGTGCATCTGGAAATTGCAGATAGGAATTGACAAAAGTATCTGCATTATGATATTTCAGCTGATTAAGTTGGCGAATACTATTTGGAAAATGCACACTGTCGCTGCAAAGTACAATGATGTAATAACCTGTTCCTTTGAGAGTTAATGATCATACAACTGCACCTCTAACGGCTGTTTCCTGCTTGCCGTTTAATGTCCTTGAACTAAACTTTGGTTAAAGTAATAAAAGGATTTGTCTTTACTCCCAATTAACCTTTTCCAGGTTTAACAGAGTTAGGAAATAAGCTCCTTGGTATTTGGAGCCTGTACTTTATAGTGACAAGACATTTGAAGTAGGCTTTTCCTGGCTATTTCTAGTTTTTGAGATGCTCTGTTTATTGTCTCAGAATAACCAAACTGGTTATGCTTAAAGCGATCTACAGTCTTTCTAAGTTCTGATTATTTTTGAACTTTTAACGAACTGCCCCACAGATTTTGTGGTAGAACTGCGACTTTAGATATCAGATACAAATGATGAGAAACAAAGGGAAGTTACTCTTATTTGCTTTCCTTATTTAAAACATTTTGTGGGTAAAAATAAAGCACAATCTTTCTCCGTTTCCGTCAGCTAACTCTAAAATGAATGTATTTTGTCGTGGTCATCTCACACAATTTGATGGGTGAAGGCAAATCCTATCAGTGCAGGTTTTATAAATGGTTTCTAGTTTGATCAGGTGCATTCCAGAATAATGTGCCTTGCTACTCTAAAGGACAGATCTTCACTCTCATTACTCTTATGTCTAAAAATTGCTCACTTGCAAGAAAGCATTCTTTAAAAATGACTCAAGGAAACATAAAAGTACAGACTTTCATTAATCAGAATTTGTATTTATCTTGGTGTGCCCAGGGCAGGAACATGGCAATACTTGATGCAACAACAGTAACACCTTTATATCCCTTATATGAATATATGTATCCAGTTTATTCAGAAAGGCATTACAATATAATACTCTATATAATCGTGGGACAGTATGCCTCACATTTAAATTAGCAGGTAAACAATGAATGGTGCTTTTAATAATCATTAGGACTGCAGTATATGACATTACCAAGGGTTGTTTTAACAACCCCCACTTAGAATGATCTAATTAGCTGACCATGGAGGGGTGAGATATTTTTTGTACCACTGATGTCACCTCTGATTGCTCTGCTTGCCCATCTGGAAAGATCCGTTGTAGGTGTTAAGGAGTGGTAAGACATAATAAAAAAAAAATAGCATAAAGAAGCATATAAAAATATTTCAGCAATTGTAGGATTATATTACTCACTGGATGTATTGTACGTTTTGATCACTGGCTGCACCCTTTACTGGTAACGTTTTGATCAGATTTTCTCAAGATCAAAATGTTTGCTCACATAGTATGACACCGTTGGGGGCAGTTCTGCTCAGACTGTAATAGGGGAGAGTTTTTTTTGCTTTTTACACTGCTCAACATATTCTCTAGCATCTAATGCAAATACGAATGCAAATGCGAGATGTTGAAGATTAAAAGAATTTGAAAAAAAAGACTGCATTTAAGGCTTTAGATGACCCAATTTCCAGGCATCCATCCAGTGGCTTAGTTGCTCTGGAGGCTTCTGATTGTAGTATTTGTGTATTCAGTGTGTGTGTGTATGTTTGTGAATGTATATGTGTTGTCTGCGCACGCACACAAACATGCAAATGCTGTTTTTGTGTTGATGTTCTTCCTTATTTGCAGCTTTTTTTCCCCCTGCTTGTGTCGGTTGGTATACATCCTTAGATCTCATAAAAAAACAGTGACCTAGATATAATTAACCCCCTCAAACCAGCAGCAAAATGTTATTTAAAAGTGGCACACAACCCATCAAGCTGCTCTGCATGTCAGCACAGAGCTGCTCCCCATGCTAAAGCCTGGGTTCCTAATAGAGCGAGATATCGTGGACTCGCTGCAGCATGTCAAGCTGGCGGCACACAAGTCAAGAGCTCAGAGAAATGTGTAGCAGACAGGTGATGGAATGAATAAGCTTGTCTCAAGGCGGGTTCCTGGCTGATGGGTACTTCACACCAAATAAGCACATTCTAGAAAATAAGAGCTTCTGTTGAAATGAGAATGGGTTATTGAATAGTAGGAAAACAATGAATGCCCTGAAACAGAGATTGAAATGTATTCTTGCTCAGATAGCTGCCTGTAAGAAATTATGGTGTCATTTTCCCGATGGCTAAACATCTCCTCTCATCTCCTTTTGAGGTGAATGAGCATGCACATCATGCACCAACTGTAAGAATCCTCACTAACGCGCAAGATCCTGATTACACTTTCCCTTTAATCTAATAATCAGATTTAATTTTAATTTTTCATTTGATCGTGCATATACGGTAAATGTGGGAATACAGTACACATTCAACTCCAATAGCAGAGTGACCTTTGGACGCTGTAGTTATTACATAGAAAAGACAACCCCATGTGTATTCTATCTGATAAGATCAGTCGTTTTTAATGTTTTTTCACATCCTCCTCATGAGATTGATTTTCTCTGAAGACCCCTTAGAATATCAAGAATCTGTAGCTCATGCATGTATCTGATTGCATTAATTATGAGTTACATCAACTTTTGCTCACATGCTCACAGTATGTCATGAAGTGGCTGCTTAGTCAGAAAAGGGGGAAATGAATTCAAGGATCTAAATGAGGATTGATATAATTACAGATCATTAATGCTACTTTGAAAAGGAAATGATCAACTGTACAAATGAGTAATCATCCTGGTTGGATTCACTCGACTTCATGCAGCACTCTCAGTTGCTAAAAGACGTTTCTAACTCTCAATTAGTTTTAGACAACAATGTTAAGATGAAGTGGCGTTTGGGGGCTGATTAGCTCATTTAAAAAAAAAATTCTCAAATTAGTAGTTGGTGAAAAAGTATGTTTCATTTTTAACTACTGAAATTTATTTGATTTATTTTGGCAATTTACAGAATACATTTGCACTGATTTAAAAGTCATAATTGCAACTGTTATTTGTGATACAGGCATCCACCTTCCTAATGCTGATAAGACCAAGTTTATCAAAGGCACTAAGTAACAGATTGCTCTTCTCTTTTTTTCTCTGATTGTGCAAAAAATAATGACTCTCTCTAGCAGGCTTATGTATTACAAAAGAGCATTATTTTCCGTCTGCTTTTTTCCTTCACAATGCGGCAGAGCTGATGCGTGGTTTCCTCACCCTCCCACTGAGAGGTGTGAACCAAGGGAAGGGAAGGGTAGGAGGCGCAGAAAACAGAACGGTAGACTCCAATAAGCACAATGTCCTCATCTTCCTGTTGTGGAGATCAGAGTTTCCAGTTTCTGTTGAGCAGACGAGGAATTTGTAATCTAATACCCCTGATGTTTTGAATAGTATGCCTAATAAGATAATTAGATGATGGGGTTGTCATGCAGAGCTGCATACTGGTTAGAGCAGGATCTTCATGCACACTCATTAAATCTGCTGATTGTGTTTGATGAATCAAAGAAAAGCCATTCATAGGTTGAGATATGCAAGCAGACAAACTGCGCCTTCAGGGGTATTTTATGATAAAGCTGAAAGATAAACATCAGAACCCTGAGTCTTTTTGACTTTGCAGAGAGCAAGAAGAAGTCTTGTGCATCCTTGAATTAATTAATGGATATATTTTATCATAGAAAATCTTTTCTCGGTCTTCTTCAGAATGGCATCACTGCTGAGAATCCTACTGGCACACAGTCCTACTCTGGGGCTCGGGGATTACATATGCTGCGTACACGTTAAAGCCTCTAAACCCTCGCCTCCGCAGAGCTGATCTGACTGCACAATCATCCCCCTCACTCTCAGCTCCACTCCGTCGGCCACGAGGCCTCCGTCGTCCCAGGATGCCGGCTGCTTACTTCCAGATCAGCAGAGCTCTGCAGTGGCCGCGAAGGTCGGACCATGACTACATTTGTCAGCTTGCCTCTCTGCTCACTGAATCACCTGGGAGTTGACCCTCCAGCTCAGCATCAGTAAATGGGGTCAGAATTTCTGACAGGAGGCCAGATCTTTCTAAATAAATGCATCTTTTTTTTTTTAAATCAGTTTTTTCAAGAAAAAAGTGTCAAAAGAACAATTGACTCACTTAGACGGGCACATGTGCTAACACATACACTTATATTTTTTTACTTTCTCACCTGAATGCACTCCTCATACACACTTAAAATATCACACCCACACGCATCTACACAAACACACAACACATCTGCAATTTCAAGGGGGGAATTGAGAACCTAGAGGCAAGGGAGGCCGTGCAGGGCAGAGCATATTCAATTAGCCCCAGGCACTTCTTCACCCTTACCTATCGTCATTGCATCACATTTCAATATTGTACAGAGGTGTGCCGCCAATGCACTGCTGACACATCAAAGGGCTGCGGCAAATCCACACTCCTCCTCGGAGCCTCACAGCTATGTCACAGCTGTTCTGGGGTAGGTCAGGCAGGCTCAGGGAGAGGCCAGGCTTGACTAAAGACCTTAGCAGACATATTAAAAAAATGGATTTTCTATTTCCCACTTGGATGAGTTGGAGTTTTCAGGCCAGCCTGTGGGTAAGGCTTGATGGTTTCCTGGTCCAGCACGGCATGGTCAGAGCTGAGGGTTAAGGAGAGGGATAATCTGGATCATGAAATGTGTATAACAGATTAGAGTTGCTGCATGAATTTCAAGTGCAGTACTCAGACTACTTTTTCTTTTTGCCTAAAGTTAGTTTTCTGATAATCCTAGCTTCACCATGTTCTCTATCTATGCAGTCGGTCTCTATGCACACCAGGACAGGACTGGGTAAGCAAATAATCAATCCATTCAGCGGGGTATTGACAGATATCCTCAGTTGCATTAATGAATGGGTGGGCATACATCCATGAACAGGAAATAAATAATGACATCCCTTCAGTCTGTCTTTCATCCCTTTTCTGGCTGGTGGATGGAGGATGTCGTTCTCTGAGATCTTCATGGAGATATAGATATATTTGCAGAAGCAGCATTAACACAGCGAGTTCAATTTAAAACATTGTGCTCATTTGTTACCGCCGGGGTTGCCTCCTTACCTCCGCACTGTCTCTTCCCCTCTCTTTTCTTCTTTACTGTTGGCCAAATGAGTTGGGGCCTTAAATTGAATTACATCTTGTATTTCTTCCAGAGGGCTCGCTAATTAAGAATTTAATTATGGCTTAGAGCAAAACACAGGCAACAAAACCCCCTCATGTTTAAAACATGAACACCATCTCGCTCTCTCTTTCTTCCTCCCCCTTTCTGTCCTACTCTCTCCGCTTCCTTTTGCAAGTGTGTGTTTCTAAAAGTTTTGAGGTGAACTGAAGGTAAGACATACACTAAGATGGTAATCAGAAAGGACTATACTAGGAATTCTCAAGAGGGAGCATGAGATGCATGCATGATGATAAAACAGAGTCAAGAAGATGGACCGTAGAAAAGAGAAGCACACTGGATGATGATATTAAAGGTAAAGGCCTGTTTGCTGAGAGTAAAAACTTCCAGTGCCTTAATCCCCTAAATTACAATTAATATTTCATGATAACAGAAATTTGAAATAAGCACAACTTCATTAGTGTCCTGTCTTTTTTACGAAAACTTTCTGCGAGTGCTGCTACAATTATTTATTAATTATGACAATGTCTCCTCTCTTGTGGCGTGTTGCAGAGGGGTTGCCCCGAGGATCGTTCCCCTGCTTGGGGCTCCCTGCTCTGTAGGCCTGTCCTGCTCACCTACTCTACCTTTTCTCCCTCTCACCAGCAGAATCTCTCATCTCGTCTCAGTGGGCCATCCCTCCTGCAGCTATTTGTCACAAGCAGATGTTTGAGAGAACCATGACCTCCAAGTGTGGCTGCCGGGGAATGGGAGCTTGGCGCCAGTTCTGATTGGAAACCTGCAGAGCAGAGGGGGCATGGTCGAGGTGAGTAATACCACCTCCTCTCAGGTTCTGAGGTCAGCTAATCTCCAATGGCAATCAGGAAGGCAATAGAACGAGTGTGGGGTCCCTGAGTGGGGCTGTCCAGGCCCTGACACCGCCGTGATGGGGCCAGACTGGGACTGATTTTCAGGAACAGTTTTTAATGTTTACCCTCAAACTAGCCCACACACACTTGTTATGGGATAAATTGTTAGGTCGACAGGATAGCATAATCCAGAAATGATCTAATGTGGCAAAGATAAGCACGTCATGATGCCTGTAGCATGTAGGGCTGCATTTGAATCTAAACTACGGTAGTTAGACCTCATCTTAAAATATGTGTTAATAAATCTCTGAAAGGAAACAACACTCTGGCAGGAAGAGTATGCTGGTTTCTGTTTCCAGGCTGAGGCCCATAAAGCACTAATGAGCAACATTTGAGGCCGGATTTAACTGCGGGTGAACTGTTCTTCTGAAGCGGGAACAAACGACATTGGCAGAAATATGTTTTGGACCTTTTTAAGGTACCCAAATGGGAAACGGTGGACTTTTGGTTCGCAATAGTTGGATGCAACTGATACTGATTGTGAAAAAAACAAGATTCATCTAAGGTGCCAAAATGGCTCCAAAGCTCCCTGGCATCGATTAATTAGTCAAGATGAATGTTCTTTATTTGTTCCTGTGCGTTTTACATTTTAGAAGGAAGTGCATTTCTCTCTAATGCTCACCTATCCCACAGTAAACACATATTCTGCTTTGGTTTGGTTGCAGGATTTTTGTGCCTTTTTCTTCTTTTTAGATCGACAATCTGGTGTCACTGAGCCTGCTCTTGGTTATGATCTGTTTCTGCTCTCTATCTCTGAAAGAACCGAGATATTCTGCCATTTCATCATTTATTTTTTATTAGAATGCATTTGAATCTACTTGGGCTAATAGTTTTTGACATTGTGTTATAATTTGTTTGACCCTGAAGTGTTGTTGTGAGAGCGGTCAGTTTGTATCCGGGAGGGGGTTGTTCGCCTCAGAATAAACTGACGTTGTGAACTCTTTTCTTGGCTGAGAATTTGGAGCTCATTAGAGTGGAGAGTGTCTCATTGGCTGGATTTAAGGTGGTTATCAAATATGAATCCTCTCTTTAAAATGTTAACTGTTGGGTTTGGTGGTGTTTTTCTGTGTATGGGTTAGATGTGGCTGTACAATTCTGCTTGTAAAGATTATGTTGGATGTTTAACCCAGAGGGTATAGCTAGGTGACTGACGGGACCCCACACTTCTTTATCATACAGAGCAATGGTTGGATTGCACTACCGAATATCAAACTATTTTAAATGCATTTACTGCCACGTCAACACTCTGATGTTGGTATAGTTATAACAATGTGGGCATAACTAATACTATGTTCAATGAATGGGTTCACACACACACACACAAACAAACAAACAAACAAACAAACAAACAAACAAACAAACAAACAAACAAACAAACAAACAAAGAAAGAAACACAAAGGAGCTGATTGTGGATTACAGGAAGCAGCAGGGAGAGGGACTAGCCCCCATCACCACTAATGGGACTACGGTTGAAAGAGTCAGCAGCTTCAGGTTCCTTGGGGTCCACATCACTGAGGACCTGACATGGACTCTTCACACTATCACCAAGAAAGCTCGACGGCGGCTCTTCTTCCTCCGCAGGCTGAGGAAGCTCAACATGGACTCCAGGATACTCTTCAACTTCTACAGGTGCACCATAAAGAGTATCCTGACTGGCTGCATCACGGCCTGGTACGGCAGCTGCACCACCCTCAATCGTAAGGCTTTACAGAGGGTAGTGAAAACTGCAGAGAACATCACCAGGACGGAGCTGCCATCCATGGAGGACCTTTACTCCCAGCGGCTCAGGAAGAAATCCCTCAGGATTATAAAAGACCCCCATCACCCCAGCCACAAACTGTTCAGTCTGCTGCCGTCTGGCAGGCGTTACCGCAGCATCCGGACAAAAACAACCAGATTCAAAGACAGTTTCATCCCACAGGCAATAAGATTGTTAAACAACTGAACTGCTGAAACGATTTCATAACATTAATCTGCTACTTAGTCATTATTTACCTATTATCTAATATATCATTCCAATAACTTGTATAGACTCGTTTGCACTATTCCACTTTTTTTCTCTCACTTTTTTAAAACTATTTTTCTTTTGTAATACTTTCAATATAGTATATTTTAATATTGTCTGCTTATCTGTATTATTGTGTTGCATTGTTGGAGAAGCCTGTGACCTAAGATTTTCAACGACATAATTACTCTGTAGCTATGTTAGTTTGACAATAAAGAACCTTGAACACACACACACACACACACACACACACACACACTATTTCCCAGTGGCCAATTGCATATCATTTTTGCTGAAATCGGACAGAGGTAAAAACAAGAGGACATGTTGTGGGCCAAGTAACTGTTGTTCAGTACATAATGAGCTACATTCCTCGGTAGTCATTGTGATGTTGGATTTTAAAATGCGCTCTGTAAAACAAATTGTCAAAAAAGTTGCTTGTATACAGGGAAAAATGTGTTGGCGTCTAATCAAAACTACACAGTTTAGCTTTTTTTAAATGAGCAAGCGGTCAGTGAGGAAAATAATAGAGCTAAAATACAAGCATTCACTGTAACGCCATAAACAACATTTAAATAATATCACATGTACAAAACATACATAAATCTCACCAGGTGGCTCAGATTCTAATAAATTACAATACACAAATAGGGTCAGCAAAGGAGACATTTAGGTTAGTTTTTATGGCAAAGGATAACATATTAGAGAAGAAGAGTGTAGCTCCAAATGTGTTTTGATGTAGGAAGGGGAATTTTCAGTATGTATCAAACTGATATTCTGTTATGCAGTGTAAATGTAATACAGAATACACATGCTTGTTAATGGCTGAGTAAAAGGACTGTGAGTGCAAAATATATTCCAAACATATCCAGTCACTTCATCATTTTCAAGATCATTAATATGTGTAGCGGACCACATGCAATGAAAAAGTGATTTAAAATCACAGTGCAATATTTGAGCCAAAATGCAGTTAAAGACCTTCAACCCTGCAGAGTAATTGTATTACGTTTAACTATCCATGTCTTATGAGTTGCATTTACAAACTGCGGTAACACCTTTATAGTTACAGATCTGTTTTGCATCTCGTTATATATTTAACAGAACTTGCCTTCATTACATAACTTTTGCATCACCGTTGTTTTAATAATAATCCATGTGAGCAGCTTGGAGATTGCAGATCAACTTCTGTGATTATAAAGACATGTAGAGAAATCATTTGATACAAATGGAGCTCAAAAGTAATAAGGTGATTACTCAGACTCTACCACAAACAGTGAAGATGTACATTCATACTATTAAAACAAAGCTCTCTTACTCTCTGTCTTCATAAGCAGATTCCTGCCGTTGTGGCTAAAGTATCATATTTTGCATTCTTAAAGAGGCATGAGGAAATGTGGTGTGACAAATTCCTTTAATGATATCACATACGGTAAATCATTAACGGATGCATTTGCTGAATAGTATTCTAACTTCCATAATACAGATAATGAAGTATTGATGCACACGCATAGACAATGATTGTATAATTAATATGTTCTGAAATCAGTCATTAATTAATAGAAAGGTTGCCATGCACATAATTCTCTGATTTAATCTATTAAGCCTTGGATTTCAGAGTCAAATCATCCTTGCGTGAAACCACTTTGAATTTGAATGTGCCCTTTCACGAGCTGTTGTTAGCATTTACGCCTACCCTTGTCCTTCATTTTGTGGATCTCACTTTGGTTTAATGAAGATTATTAGGCAGGAGCTGATGACGAGTCTATTTCCCTGGTCTTGATTCAGCTGTTTCTCCATCTGGTGTTGGAGCACCTGGGGTAAGCCTTCATCTATAAACAGCTTTCCGCGCCTTTCCAAGGCTCCCTCTGTTAGCTGACTTTCCATTTTTGTACGCATTGTTTTCTTCCCTCTACTTCTGCTTCTATGGTATCTCCCAAACCTTTCTGTTTGGACCTCTGAACTATTTCTAAAGGTTCAGCACAAATCTTGCATCCAGGAAAAACTAAGATCTTAAATACTTACGCATCTACATAACAATTGCTGTTCCAAAACTACTCTGAAGATCTATTTAAGTAAATGTTTTGATTTTCCTAACATCAATATGTGCACTGAGCACTGATCTGGCGACTGCAATTGGAACTTGCCTCGTGAACAGCCTGAGATGCCAGATTTGAGCACAGAGCTCCTCAGCTTTAATGAACACTACAGATGTGTCGAGCAGGGGATGAGGGAGAAGCCGACGGCGATGTAAACAGCAGCCAATTACCTGCCTGGATGACGATTCTTTACTCCTGCTTAGTGCATACACGTGAACAGGCCAGAGCATCTGCTGCGAGGCCTAGCCCCAGTGTACTACACACACCAATATTAACACCATGCTGCATCTCAAGCATGTATTTCATTCATTGTCACTTCTTTCAGGTTGTATACCTCAGTGGTTTTCACACAAACGTTTATTATGATCCTTGTTTATATTGTTTTAATTTAGAATTTTGATTATTTAGTGATGGTGGTCTTTGGTGCTTTTGTATCACATTGGACATGCATTGGAATACAGATGCAGATACAAACACATTCAAATAAATTACAGCGACTGACTGAAAAAGAAAAAGAAATGTAGCGATTGTTTTTATTATAATGGATATGTTTCAGTTTTGACCCTTGTCCCACATGTTTACTACTCTGTTTCTGTTCTCATTATAATTGTTCTTAGGCATTATTAAGCAAGACCGACACAATACGATTAAACAGTCATGAGTCAAACAGGGAGAAGTAGTGAGAAAGAAAGAGAGAAAGACTTGCCATCTGGATGTCTCCTGATCTTACCCTCAGGCGAGATACCGATGTGAAGGGCTGCCCTGCTGTCATTTAGATGCTGTATAGTTTGGTTTCCATCTTTATGTAGCAGTTATATAACAGATAAACTAGGGATGCTTATTGAATACACCTTTTTCTAGGCCACCGTTATGTCGTCCTCTAGCAATTGTATCACTCAAGTCTCTTTGATTGTGCTTTGATAAACAAGGAAATAAGAATGATGCCCTGTAAGCAGAAACAAGCTAATATTGGAAAAGGGAATGTGGAAACCAGATGAAAAAAAGGAATTAAATCCAAATTCTACATTTGAATGCCCCTGCAGTTCAATACAACATTTTCAAAGGGAAAGACTGAAGTCAGGTTCAGAAATTGTGATATAATGTTGGAAGGGGGCATCCATACACATCTTACCCTGAGGTGCCACCCTTTATCTCCGTTTCCTTCTCGAAATAGCTCCCTATGCATGAACGTATGGCACAAATAAAACAGAATAAACATTAGATGTTAATCATATCAGATAAAGAAGCACAGATGAACCAATGTAAGCCGTTTGCAGTGTGCCAGTTTTTCAGCCTGTCTGCATAAAGTCATCTAGCCCATGCGTTTACATGTGCCTGAAAGGTAGCATAGCTTTCATTTAGTGTGGTCCGACAGTAATGCGTGGTGACAGATCTTGACTGAAAGTAGCTCATTATACTGCACTATAAAAGAAAATAAATCAATATTAGTGATGCCTGGCTGCCCACCAAAAGGGATACTGTACAGAGCTGTAGCAGTCAGCTCGCTTCACCTCCACAGTGCAATACGTTTAGAAGTAGAGAATGTGACTGCTTTTATTAAAAATATATTGCCAATGCACGCTCCTGAATTGAATAAATAAGAACATCCTTATCAGAGTGGTCAGGGTTATTTGCAGGGATTCATCTCTTTGAATTCAGCGAGCCATAAAAGTGGCGCTCCATACTGCGTGGGGAGCAAGTAAGCCCGCTGTTGAGGGATATACTGTGAGAAGGCTACAATATCACTGACAGAAGGAACATGCTTCTCTCGAGTCCATAATCATACTAACTGTGGACTATGCCAATGTTATCTATATGTAAGTCTGTTTTGCGCTCCCAGGCAGAACATCGAGACCATTGTTTCATGGGTTTCTCAAGGCAGTCACACTTTATGGTGCAGAAAGCATACATCATAATACCTTTAAGTGCTGCAATGCTGACACGTAAGTTGTCGGTGCTTTGCTGTGTGTGAAGCACAACGCACCCAGAAATTAAGTGGCCTGACTTTATTCTGCCGGGACAAAAGCCGGCGCCCTCCCAGGGGTTTAAATTAGTTACACAAGTCTTTCTGTGGCCTCTGAAGCCCCCTCACTTCTACTGCATAGGGTTACACCATGTCTCTAGTGACAGGGCTTACTTAAAGCCCAACCCACATACTGTACCAAGACATGAGCTATCTTTGAAAATAACCTTGAGAAAGTAGGGCTGGAGGGGAGGGTTTTGGTACACTTGATTTGTCCCCTCTATAATGAGAGTACATGATTCGGCCTCTCCTGAGAGCCTGTCACAGAGCAGCCTATGCTGAATGCTGCCCTCTAAAACGATTGGAAGAGCAACAATGCATTTAATGGCTTGGCTTAATGTGGTGCAGTTATGTAAGCTCTGTGTTAAAACAAAAATAAAGGTGTGCGGGTGACAGTGAAATAGTACATAACCAAGCACCTTATTAACCAGATAAATATGGCCTAGCTTTATGTTGCACAGTGTTTAAACTATACTGTTACTCTGCCTTCAAGAGGAGACATGTTTTCAAGAGAGGCTCTTTAATAGGCCTACGGGGAAATGTTTGTATATGGGCTAATCACAGCTCGACATCCCAGCTGCCTTATAAAGCCAGGAAATATACTATTCTCAGAGAATGTGTCTACTATGTTAGATAGTTTACGTTATCTACTTCACATCATATGTGTGCCCATATACGATTTTTACCTCTACATCTTTATGAATAATAAAGTCCTCCATGCATACTGTCTATCAGAGCTGCCCTGTGGCAAAACCTACTGTCAGCTTGACACACCATGAAATATTCACTATACCATGAGTCATGTTCAGACTGCAGGGAGAGCTGTGCTTCACTATTCTGTTACCAGATCAGATCAGACCTGGCTAAGAGGTGTCGTCGTTCACTTTGATCCACTGCTTGGCCTCCTCACTAAAAGCTGTCTCTCTACAAATACCAAGCTGGTTCCAAACAGGCTAAACTTATTTTGCCCTTTCTATCTTCTATCAACATTTACTAATTCTTACCTTGCAATCACATTGTTTTAAACAATTACCGGCTACACAGCCAATACCAATTGCTTTTTTGTTTAAAAAACTATTTAGGCAAAAACAACATATAATGACAATGTAATTTACCTTTGCTCAATAATAATTTGTAATTAATGTAACTTGACGGCATCGTAATGCATCGTCCTCCATTGATGTAGCAAATAGCTCAGTTATTTCCCCAAATACTGTGCTGCCTACCAGCTATTGGCTTGTTTCGCCTGACCAACTGCATGTGCTGCTTCTGGCCAGTGAACGATGCAAGAGACTAAACTACACATGATTGTTGCTCTAAGCCAGGAGATCCCAAACTTTTCAGCCCGCGACCCCCAAAATAGCAGTGCCAGAGACTGGCGACCCCCCACCACGTGAATTGTCAACGGGGAGCGGGGTGTTAGTGAATTGTCAACGGGGGGAGTCTCGCTGCGGGGACATTCTACAGACGGGCAGTCCGCCCCTGAAAAATCTAAACAATTTTAATTTGTAATCATCTCTCGACCCCCACTTTGGGAACCCCTGCTCTAAGCCACGTGGAAGATGGTGTTTAACCACAGGTGTGTATTTGTTACCCCCTTTGGGTAAAATCAGAGACTAGAAAGTATATACAGATCTCTTGATAGCATATTACTACTGAATATCGGCCAATTACAATCAGTATGTTGAAAAACAAAGTAGACGATAGATAATAATTGCTTCAATCGTCTTTTCCTCTCACTGAGACAACATTGTATTAGCCTTGTGATCTTATTTATGTACAACTCATCTTGTTGTTTCTGTGAATATTTGCTAAAGAGGTGCCTAAGGAGCTGTCGATGATTAGTGGCGTATAGTTTGTGAGAGGCATAATGTTGGTTCAGGGTCTTTGTTGTAAAGAGACCATAAATTACCAGAAACAAAGAATATCAGCCCCCTCAGCAGCAGTGATTAATCTTACTTCGGGCTTTTAACTCTGGAGCCGGGCAGCAGCATGTTCCTAAGTCAGGCGGCATTTGCCTGGCCATTTATTCATTAGTGATCCCAAAAGGACATCCGCGAACACCTCAATAGCTGCTGAAGAAAATGGTCTCATGTTGTGATACTCATTAAATCCAGTACCAAATTGCCTTTGCGTTGTATTACATATTTATCTTTCACAGTGGAACCATTGTATAGACAAACACAAGCTGTTTTTGATTGGCAATGCAGATTGATTTTCTTTTTAGTAGAAGACAACATGTGCCTCAGCTTCCCATGAGTCCTTAATACTTACTGCACACCCTTAAGGCACACACCAGAGCGACAGTTCATTTGCTTTTAAAAGGCATCTTTAAAAAAAAGAAAAAGAATCATCATTGCTCTACCTGCAGAGGAAACAAAGTGCACTCTCTTCTCTACTAGAACTGGGTAATTGGGCTTTACACATATGCTCTTTTACTTATTATGTCTAAAGCATGTCCTACTTCTTTAAACAAAAATGTTTTTCAAGGTGTAGACCCATGAGGATCCTTACAAAAAAAGTCTAAAAAAAAGTCAGGGTGACATTACCATTGTTCTTTTAAAACAATGTCTGGAGAAAGTCCACCAAGGACAAACTGGACAGCCTGAAGGCGTCACATTTGTTGTCTAAGATGGTAGACAATTTAGATACATCAGGGTTAGAGTAAAGTGTCTTTCTGTGTCTGACGAGAGAACATGATTTCTGCCTTTTCAACCTCAATAGGTGTACTAAAGCTGATTAACAGAGATACAGAGTCTGTCTGAGGATAAGCAGCAATGTGAGAAACACTTTCTGTTAGTGTTGTTGTTTCTGCACGTGTCGAGCTCCATGAAACTGACGTTTCTGTTCTAGAAAGAAGCAGTATTTTCTAGTTTTCCCCCTAGTTTGTCAGGGAAGAGAAAGGCTCTTTTAGAAATGACAAAAACTGTGCAGCTGCCTCGAAAAGGAAAACTTTAAAAAAACATTGTGTCCTTGCTTTTTCTTTACCTACTAGACCTGCTCTTTACTTGAGACTGAGTGAATAAGTGGCTGATATTGACTTTGGAAGAGAAATGTCAATGAAGACTGAAAGACGAGGCTTTGCATACTCGTGACTAAAGGACACTGGCTATGAGAGCAGAGGGTGGGTATTGAACTTGGCACTCGTGTCACCAGAGAATTGAGATGTTAGTGCATGCTGTTAACAGACCTCCTGATCAATGATTGACAAACACCAAGAATTCCCAGCTGGGACTTGGCTCTGCTTCAACGAAAGGACCAAGCAAGGACATCCTGTGGTCTCTCTGAACAGAAGCAAAAGATAGCGCAGACATTTTAAATCTCATTGATGATTAAAAAAGCTAAATGTCCCTTTGTCATTCAAGGGACAAGTACAAATTTGGGAGTAGAATTAAAACTCTATAGTGGCATTTTAAAATATATCTTAAACTTGTTATTTTTTAGCACATAATTATGTTAAGAGTCCTTATTTTTGAATTGCCTTAATGAGTGTAATTTGGATGTGGGGCTCCTAGCATCAAGGGGCTGCAGTGTTGTTTTTTCGACACCTGCTGCCCTTATGAGCAACTGGAGACCCTTTCATGAAAAGTCTACCAAAAGAACCAATTAACCAGTCTGACAAGTTCCCGTATAATCACCACTGAAAGCGGATTGTTTAGCACTTAAGGCCAATCAAAGAAGCAGGCAATCAGAAATGAAAAGACCATTACGTTTTTGTCTTTACTTGGACTCATGGCCATTGCTGTGAATAGAAGTACAGTTTATTTTTTTGATTCAGGCTGCCTGCTCAACAGCCAGTGAGTAGCATGAGAAAACATTTGCAGCATATTTGCTGACATACTAGAAATGTAATTCGTATTGATTGATTTTTTTAAACGTGCAAATAAAGCAGTAGGGA
Organism: Notothenia coriiceps; assembly: GCF_000735185.1. Classification (NCBI taxonomy): domain Eukaryota; kingdom Metazoa; phylum Chordata; class Actinopteri; order Perciformes; family Nototheniidae; genus Notothenia; species Notothenia coriiceps. The sequence continues at coordinate 42,882 of NW_011337753.1, forward strand.
AAGCACAGAGACATATATTGTGTAGAGATGTGTATTGAAGAAAGATCTATGCTGTAAAGAAGTCATGTCTACTTATTTCCTCAAATATATTTTTTTATGAGGAGCATTAAAGAAAATGTAAAAGGTAAAGAGCTAAAACACGGTGGCACATCTTTCTTATGACTGGCTTGAATTCTCAGCTGAGTATCACAGTTGCTGTGATCAAGGTCAGCTCTCATCCTCCAGACCTGATTTTCCTTGTCGGTATTCCAAGCACCTCAGAAAACGTTGGCAGCAGTTTTTGCTTGGCAGATTCCTCCCCGACCCGATGGGGCACAAGGAAGACACGCACTGTGAATAGTCGATTCTTCAAACCTGCGGTCAGCATTCCACATGCGTCCCTTGGAGCTAAACGCTCTTCCTCTGCTCTCCTTTTAAGCTCTCTGACAGGAAGGATGCGATATTGCACCTGGCCTCTTTCATGGCTCCCTCCCCCCTTCGCCTCTGCCTCGTCGTGGAACTGTTCCACCGCTCCACACTAATTGTTCATTCCTTCTCTCCCTTTTATTCCGCTCTGACACCTCCTCCCTGCAGAGCTCCAGTGCTCACGCCTTGAGAAAAGAGGACAACTCGTTATTCAAACTGTTAAACAGATGAGTTCATAGTCAAGAACAGCTTTGCACCCCGGGATACAGAAACAGTGAGACCTGCTATAAATCCCTTTTGATCTGGGCAGAGTTTCAGCACAGCAGACCTTTCTGATGCCAGAATAACAAACATGCTCCAGCGCAGCCTCGATAAGTCTGTGTTGTTTAATGAAGCCCAATCAGGGGTAACAACCTGGCAGAAGATCTCAATCAAACATCTTCCTATGTAATGACTCCCTGTGGGATATCCGGCTCCTGGCCTTATGCACCTCGCAGTCCAGCCCCATGTCCGGTTTCATTACCAGGCATAAACTAGATCCAGGGAACACACAAGTAAGAAGTATTTTTAGTTCTATATTTTTTTTACATTTCATACTTTAAGGACGATTTCAGATGTTGTCCTCAGGCTGCAGGCTGCAGGCTCCTGAGTTTCTTTTCAAAAGTAAAGTTTAATGATGCTTTTGCAGTGCACTTACATTATAGTACAGTGGGCGTTATTCTTATAATGACAATGTAGTGAAGTCATAGGTGTTGTGCATTGATACATATGTTGTTTAAGAAATTAATTTCGGGGTTAAGCAATTTAATTATGTGATTCAATTCCAACATTTACAAATGTGTATACATTTTTCCGTAGATATATAATTTGAACTAGTTATGATTAATTAGTCTTTTCACGGACTGCAGGATCCAAGGATATTATAGTAAAGGTTTGTTATTACCTCCAGATATGTTCTTGGATTGGACAGTGAATCTGAATCACAGGGCAGATATGTATTCATTTTGTTTTTATTAATTCATGGAACGGGCCTTGGTCGATGTTTGTACTATTAGTGCCCTCTTACTCAAGAAATGAGGGTCTCCAGCTTCTTAGCACAATATGCTTTGTGATGACAGGTGGAAGCTCTTAGATGTAATTTTCAACTGATTATCAAGATGTGGGTCTAGTGCTTTTCTACAGCAGATGTCTAATTAAAGAAGGGTTTGGTTCACAATATGTATTATACCTGTTGCACAAACCAGAACCAGATGTGAGCATAGAATTTGCAGAACAATATTTGGAAAGGCGAATACGAACAATGCAGTTTGTGGTCTATTTTTTGAAGTATTTGTCTTCATTGTCCCTGATCATGTCACATATGACAGTGGTTAGGGATTCATTATAACATGGCCTGTCAGTGCTCAGCCTGTGTTACATGTGTGCAACGGATCAATGGTGATTCTCCAGCATGAGGCCTGGCCTTGTCGTGTGGCGGGGGGTTGTGCATGGAAGGAGCAGGCAGATTAAAGCAGCTTTGTCTGTGTGTAAGTGGATTATCAGCAGGTAGAGTGCTCCCTGTGTTCCTGCAGCGATTGTGTTAGTGCACTTCCTGCCTGACCACAGAGAGGACCATCTGCCATTTAGCTCTGATGGATGGTTCCAAGCAGACGTCAGTCTCTTCTACACAGAACACCTGCTGAATGCTGATCAGACTGTTGGCTCATGTTAAGAAAGACCATAACTTTGACACAACAGCATCCGTGTCTTGCAGCTGAGGTTCAAACAGTTATAACATGCACATACACAGATGCACATTTACACACGCTTACACACAGAACTGTTAAACAAAGTGAACAGATTTTGGGCGCTTACCCATTGTGGCATTGTTCCAATACATACCATACCAGGTAGACATATAAACAAGCCTCATTATGGGCTGCATTATGTGGATTGCTCATTATATCAGTGAACAGATTGTTATATTTTGACTGGCATCAAATGGACGTAGCTGTGCCAAATCCTAACAGGATTGTGTGTCTTGAAGCATAAGCTCACCCAGTGACAAAGTGCAGTATGTCTACTTTCAGCACACAAGAGATAAAAGAGAAACAGAGGGACAGACCAAAAAAAGAAAACCAGAAGGAGGAAGACGAAAATAATATAAGAGAGAAACATCACTATAAAGAGGAAATATCCGATTGATCAAAGTCACACTGTAACCCATATGGACCAAACCAGTGGATCATTCAGACAGACACAATAGAAACTTTATAGTGAAAGACACAACGGCCTTTCATGTGACAAGTAGTTCATGTGACATAAATCAAAAGGCAGAATTCATCCATACATAATAAGAGAGAAGAAAAAAATCTTTGTGTGAAGAAAGCTGAGGTCTTCAATAACAAAACAATCTTCAGCTTCTTTAGCAAATCACTGTCAACACATGCACAATGTTCAAAAAGAGAGATCATTTACAAATGGACGTTTTATGTATTAAACTTCTTGTAGTAGACGTTGTACATTTGAATATTAAAAGGCAGTACAGTATGTGAAAGTTGCTACCACACAACAGCTTTTTAAATAATATACATTTAAACAAACACATTTAGCTTTTGTAAGCTTACATGTAATTGTATGAATCTATACATTTAACCAGTAGCAGTGCAGATATGATATGAAAAATATCTTCTTTATGCATTGAGTTGAAGAGCCTGTCATACTGTACTGCTTCGTGTGTTTAGATAACAAGGATCATTGTAATCTCTTTGGCTGCATCTGAGTCAATGTCACCTAGGCTCACATCTTTTATCATGACCTATTCCACCATTCCTTTGATAACGATCTCCTAGTTTACCTGATATATATATACTGTAATTAGACCCTCCACAAAAACGCGATTCTGTGATCGCAGAATTTACCGCATAATCATCAAAATGTATTTTAAAAAGGCCGCATATTTATCAAAAGGCCGCACAATCCCCGCATTTTTCCACACAAAGTTGAGAAAAAAAAGAAGTTAACTGGTCTTGACGTGAAGTAGTGATGATGATGACGCGACTTCATCAGCTCGCGCATCACAGAAGGTAAACAACACCGTAGAGTGAACGTGTGGAACTCACACGAGAGAGAAAACACCAAGATTAAAAAATATGATCCATCTCATTTACCGACGATCTGCTAAAGACCGGGCAAAGCAGTACCCCGATGTCTTTCACGAAAGTGGGGGAACGTATTCTGCACCCTCGTGCAACTGTGTTGGAGCATAAGAGAAATACGACGGTGACGACCCACTTTGATTCATTCAAACATTCTAAAATGCTTTCTGCTGCTGCGGACAAGAAAGCCAAACAACTCACGTTCACCGAGGCATCAACCTCCAAAACCCTTTCGAGGGCTACAAGAAATTGTGTGTGTGTGTGTGTGTGTGTGTGTGTGTGTGTGTGTGTGTGTGTGTGTGTGTGTGTGTGTGTGTGTGTGTGTGTGTGTGTGTGTGTGTGTGTGTGTGTGTGTGTGTGTGTGGATTAAAATAGCCCAATTGCTTTTACAATAAATAAACATTGAATGTGTTTAAAAAAAATCACATAAAAACCCTGCATGTTTAATCGCATAATCAAGGATGTTAGCACGAATAATCAAGGTTTTTTGCCCGCGTTTTTCTGGTGGGTTTATATAATGCTTTTCTGATTCAGGTTGCTCTTTTTCTATTTCTTTTTTCTATTATCGCCAGAAGTCAAAAGTTGTATCCCCATTAAGACATAACACCTAATAGCACCTATATATGTGGTGAATCAGTGTCAGTCACAGAACAATAACAGGTTTTGTTGCATTGTGAGGGCTATTGACCCTCGCCGTGTGGCAGACATAATCTCGCTAGATCAGAAGCCCTGATAGCGGCCAAAAGGCAGCCAGAAGAAAGACCCTGTCTCCTCCTGACGGCTATCTTCTCCCTCTCGTCACTTTATCTCATTAAGCCTGTCAAGAAATAAATTAGAATACAGCAAACACAGCGAAAACAGAAAACGCGTCCTCTGTGACACATGTCACATTGGCCAACAATCTTGTTTTGCCACAAATGCCGCCATAATTTCATGCATGTGCCTTTTTCAGATTGATTATAGTTCATGCTCAGCTCCGTTTTTTTATTTCAATGTTGTTGGCTTTTGAATGATGAAAAATGGAATTCAATCATGTCGGTGTGACACACATTTCATGTATAATTGCCACTTAAATCGTAATTTGCACAGCAGTAGTTCTTGAATGAAATGGAAAACAGATTTTGGATGATGGTAAATGGACTTGTATAACACCTTTTTCAGTCTTCTGACCCTTCAAACCGCTTTACACTACATGTCAACATTCACAGACATTCATACACCGATGGCAGAGCTGCCATTCAAGATGCCAAACTGCTCATCATACAATCAAATGCTCATTCACACACTCATACCATACTGAACACATGGGTGTTCAGTATCTTGCCCAAGCACACTTCCACATAGGGTCTGTCGGAGACACGGACCAAAGTGCTGATTGCAGCCCAATGATGATGGAGATTTTTCTTTTTAAATAATGTTTAAAATGTTCATGATTGTAGTGAGGGAAGTTGCTGACTAACTATTTTAAAAGAGACCATATTACAACTATTTTTAAACGTGAATTTTATGATATTCTGGATTTAAGATGTAAACAAACATTCCCACAATTATGGGGTGGGACCTTTACTTGGATCCCAGATGCCATTTTGCTGAACATTTTGTTCATTAGTAACAAACATCTGCTCAAATAAATATGTTTATAAACGGCAGGACAATGTCTCTAATATGAACAGTTTTTTTCCAAGATTTATCATGGCTGAGGCTTCCAGCTGTTTCTGCAGCTCTGTAAACCTGGGGCACCAAACTGTAGAACTCATAAGCTAACAATGATAAAGTCTTTATCTTTCTCCCTCTCTGCATTTCCAAATCCTGTTTATTAAGCTGTGAGAGGGATGTATTTACTTTCATCCAAAGAAACACAAGTGAGTGTGAGCAGTAAACTGGACACCAAAGTAACTAAATAAGACAGGCATAGCAACAGCTTATAACATAATATGTCATTCAGAACAGAAGGCACTTCAACATAATCAAAAACCCACCTGCATGTGTGCTTATATCTACTCTATAACATACATGTTTGTAATATTGCAATATATTTTCAATCATTACTATCTCATCATACTTATATGGTTCAGAAAGGAAGAGTAAACATATTTTTTTATATTCTATTGCAAATTCTGTGTTGCTGCTTTAATTTAGGGTAGGTCATATTTCTTACCGGGATTTTATGCTGTCTGTTTAATGCTACTCTATATAAAGTAATCAGTCCTGGAGGCAGGTGGCTGCTATCTCACCAATCTGAAACAGATATCAAGCCCATGCTTGTGTGTATCTTGGAGTGCTACACCATGCCTGCCTCTCAATAATAACGCTAAATCTTTCACCGCCTCAGGCCACTTATATCCTATCAAAACACCTTGCATGGACATCTCGGTCACCGCCTGTAGTGCCTTTTACTGCCCTTCCCACGAGCACCGGGGCGCTAATGTTACTAAAACACACATACCTACTGTAACTGCCAACAGGTGAAATAGTTTTGCCTTAAGCGCTGTAGAGTGGCAAACAGAAATACATGGCTTCACTTTGGTGCCTCAGGATTTTCAAAATCATCACAGGGAATTAATGCAATGTCTTGAGTCAGTATTTCATCTTTAAATGCTTACTTAACCCCAAGAGTTCTCTCTGAATGGCAGCAGTCACCCCCAGCTGGCATCCGAAACCAAAGTGATCCGGTTGTCTGTCAAATAAAGCCCCCCCCCACTCATCCCTTTTTGACCCAGTGGTGCTTTCATCTTCATCCTTCGCGTACAAAGTGAATACTGTGCTACTGCTGGGACTCAGCCAGCCAAGGAAAGACTCTACCACTCTGACTGCAAACTATAAAATCATCCCGACTCCCCCCCACTGTCTCTTCTTTCTTTCTCTGCCTCTCTCTCTCTTTCCTAACTCATAAACTCAGGCTTCCATTCTGCAGAACAGACATTTTGCCGTAACTGCTGCGCTTTTCGTTTCCTGGGCTGCAGGATTACAGGTTATTTTCAGACCTCCAGATATACTCTGGCAGACCAATGTCCCACTGACCCTCCAAAGCCTGCAATTTAGCAGGGTTATTTATGAGGCGAGGAGAACACATCCTCCCCGCCCGCTCCCCTGCTTTCATGAAGCTGGATAGCCGCATAGGCGCTCCACACTCATGCCTTAGCCCTCCCCTGCTTGGTGAGCATGGCACTTTCTCTGTGAGTCACAATCCTATTACCCCCTCTACAGCCTCATGTTGGGGCGATAAGAGCAGCCTGGCATCCTGCAAGAGGGGTAGCGCTGAGCCTCTTTTATCTGCGGTAGGTGGCTTAACCATGGGAAGAATGCTCCACAGAGTTTCTACTCTCATCATTTCACTGGGAATTAGCTTTTGCAAAGAGGTGTGTTTGTTTGCTAAAGATGAAATTGCCTCGAGAAAAATAAAGCAGAATATGTCTGTCAAAACATTTGTAGAATAATAGACTTTGAAACAGACATTATGAAAAAAATAGGGCAGGAAATAGATTTCTGTTACCTGTAGAGAAAAATAGAAATTTCATTTTTGAAAGAACAAAAAACAGTGCATAACATGAGAGAAAGACTTTGGATTGAAGCTTATACCTCTCTGTCAGAGGTCACACCTAATAGGAATATGGTCTTTAAAAACGTTATTTTTCAAAGCCAAAGCAATTATTTTATATTTGCACAGTTAAAAACAGTTTATCCTATCAAATTAAATTCTTCCCTTGATTTCCAATCTGAATGATGTAACAAGGAAACGCAAAGTATAAAAGTCATAATATAATAACACCAGTAATGTATGAATATGCGCCAAATGATATGCAGATATGGGTCAATTATGCCCACAAATCAATTTGGCAACTCTTTTTTTAATCACAATCCATAGTAAAATAGCTTCTTCTCAAACTCGCTGAAATGTAGAAACACTCATCATATGCATGTTGTCTCATTAGTCAAAATAAATGTAAACCCTGAATTAAACATTAACTCAAAAATGCACTGTTTACTGTTTACAAACAGCATAACACACTTATAGAGACACAATCACCTCACTGGCAATGTGATATTTATCCACATCATACTGTATCTTTATGCAAATAGCAACAATTTCTGTGAAGTAATTGGAAAAATGCAGCTGACTGCACTATACCTCCTTATGTACCCGCCTCTGCTCTCCCAACCTGAAAGGAAATGAATGTCTCATCATTGAGATTGCCCCTCTTTCATTGCAAGTAATATTATTTCAGATGTCGTTATGCTATTTAGGGCTGTCTCCTTTCCCAGTTTAAAAAGAACTGACCTTTGAATATCTAGAGGACTCTTTATGAAAATGTATTCGATATTTTAGTCCATATTCTGCACGTCCTGCAAATTTGCGTACACATTTCTTGCTACTGTGTCCAAGTTTGAAGTAAGGCAGCTTGCGTGTCATCTGACAGGGTGTTTCATTGTTACATGTGTAGAAGTGAGTCTGCTGACAGTGCTCTTAACCCCCTCATCAAAGCCCAAGCTTTTCCTCTGAAACCCCTCCTCGCTCAGGCCTTTATGTGAGCATCAATCCCTGTTCAGCCCTGTACACTCCACCTAATTATGCCGAGGCCAGCATGAGATGTAGAAGCAGCCTCCAATGTGCGACTCTCACCCCGTCAAGAAAAGAAAATAGGGGGGGGAAAGTGGGTAATTAGGAATCTTGTCCGTTTTCCTTTTCCACTTTTTGCCCCTCTCCTGCTTCATCTGCATGTTTCAGAAGATTTCTCCAATTACTGAGCCAGTACCCCCAACCGTTTCTCCATCCGCCACCAGGGGGAAAGCAGGAGGGCGAGTGAAGAGAAGATAAAATGGAAGGATCCTGAGAACAGTGAGTTTGAATTGATGGTTTAAATTAGCAGTTCTACAGGGTAGAGTTAAATTGGAGGAGAGGGATTTCAGCTGTATGCACATATCAGTGTCTGTTAGAGAGCTTGACTTTATTTATCTTTGTGCTTACTGCTGGCTTGATGCACATAGACGAACAGCTACAGTATTTACCCAAAAGAACCCCCCACATGCACTGTGCCCCTTCAACAATGGCTGTGTGACATCAACTAAGGCAGGTGTGAATCAGTGTCTTTCAGGGAGCATATAGATTTATATACAATCTTCTTCGTGTGAGTCATTGCATCTTGTCCTCATAGATTATCAGTCATCAGGTTGGACAGTGGCCTTTAAATGGCAAAGCAGCAACATCAATCTTATTGAAATATCGACTGATTAGAGACATCTGAGTTTGTAACATCTACCGCAAAATACACACATTGTTGATTACTACCACATGCAAAGGTGGACACACACACACACACACACACACACACACACACACACACACGCAGTGAAGCCACCGCCACCCTCACACTCCATCTCATTTCTCAGTTTTGCAGAATCAGCTGCAGCAGAGGTGACAATATGTTGGTGCTGAGGGGAGGATGGTGAAGGTGAAAAGGACTAAAAGCTGGCAGGGAGAGGGGACTAGTGATTTGGATTTACTGGCACCTCTTCACACTGATTTGAGTGTAGGTTAATGTTGTTTTTGGAGGTGGGTGAACACATAATGAATAGTAGCTCTGATAGTAAGCAGTACTGTCCATTCTGTACAAAGTAAGCCACTCAAACTTGTGAATTCAAAACAGGCTTTTAAGTATATACATTTGATACCTTTTATAATAGATTTTCTATCATGTGTAATTTCTTCATTATTTTCCCTCATGTATGGCCAGCTAAGAAGCCTAAGATGACACTGCAAAGCTTTCACGTGAAATACTTTCACTGTGCAGGAAAGAGAAAAGCGATTTAAAACAGCCAATTATTTCACTCAAAAAGTCCCCACTGCTTAAAATATCAGCTTTGATGGAAAAGGGCTCTGCGATGGAAAAGTTACGTGTGCTTGGCTTAATGGTGATAATGCATCTGGAGCAAGAATTATAGAGAAGAGCATTTGTAACTACAAGCATTATCTTCCATTTTCACCTGGAGAGGCATTGACTGAAGGTTTTTCTTCCTCATCTCCGCTCCAGCTACTTTCACTGGGACTGGAGTCATTGTTTCCCTGTTCAGTTGCCATTAGTTTCTCCTTAAATAGCAGACGGCAGCAAAAAACCTCTATAGCTAATCTCCTCCTTCCTAGTTGGTCAGTATCAGCCTCGCTCTGCCGCTTACTTTCAGCACAGATTAGGATGTATGAATTCATTGGGCTGGCTGTGCTGTAGTGGTATGAAAATGGACACATTGAGCCTTAACATGCCACATGTCCTACCCATCCACGGATACACTATCACTTTATATTTCTGTTGACCCCTTAATTCTCCGTTGCCCTTGATTTACAAATTGCTACAGAATCCCCTCCACCACTCTGCATTAATACGAAGGAACCAATGAGAGGCATGTCATCGCTTCTTATGAATAAAAATGGATAACATTATGGGGGGGGTTCATTTCAGCCATGTAATGTTGCTGTCATTTCTACTTGTGGGAATCCAATGTATACCACACCAGAGAAATATCCCCCAGATCCCATGAGAGAAGTTTCATTCTCACACGGTCATAAATCCTGCAACATCCTCAGGTTGTGCAATCAGCCTGCGGGGATGGATGGAAACAAAATTGCTACTGGGTATAATAGGCACACCTACAGTATTAAAAACATACTGCGGTCATGGGAGAAGGCCGTGTGGTTACAAGGTCACAGCAGGGACTAACCTGATTTACTCGAGCCAGTAATGTTGCCTTGAAATGATATAGAGTACTTACTGAGCAGGGGTTGTGATAGAAAGCCTCTCCTAATGCATTAATATCAAGGCAATACTAATTACTAAATGACCTGTAGGAAACCAGCATGGAAAGCCCCCTGCTTGTGATTTGACCCTTTTTAGCGAAACAGCGTACGCGGTGGGGGAAAATAACTAACGGGTAAAGACAGACAGTTAGTTTTAGACAACACAACACACAACAGATTAACAAAGCACCGTATTAACCTTCAGGTGCATCTAATTGTTGGGAAATTGAATGCAGCTCTCAGTGAGGGGCGATCAATATATTGAGCCGGCCTGGCTTACAAGCTCTAATCCTGCAAATCTTCTTGAGGTCCTGAAGTGCTGTATTGAATATCTGAATGACTCGGAGAGCACTGCTTAAGCACAATTGATGTAATGCGTCTGCCTGTGTCCACATTCATTCCCACTGCCGCCCGGTGATTTCCCCAGATCAGTCAACCTTTCTCCCATCAAGGTATACTTGGCTGCAATGTGCATTGAGTATAAGGTTAGATTTCCACTATATATCAAACATTACCAAAGAAATTGGAAACGCTGAAAGTAAGTGTAAACTATGGTTTTAAAACGGTGTAGTAGTTTTGATTTTAATCTATTCTTTCAGCTTTGCCTTCTGGGATTTCTCAGAGTTTTTCAATTGAGGAAATGATTCAAAACTGAAAAATAAAACTGCAAACAGACTAGACCAGTCTGAGCGAGAGTTTATGGTTTCTTAGTCAATAAAACAGTCTAATAAAAGACCAGGCATGCAAAGCAGAGAAAAGCAGCACTTGATTGTCTGAAAAGAGACTTTTGCAATACCCAGAAGACACAGATTTGTACAGTTGAAAAAACCCTGCCAATAAAGTAAGATGAAAGCAACTACGTCCAAACTTTCAAATTTGTTTAAGTTGAAATTTGGTCTGTGACATAAATCTAACTTCATAATTTAGGCCTTGGTTCAAAAACTTTTAAACAGTGTAGCTTCATCTGCTGCTTACAAAGACTTTTGTATGCAGGGTATCTCTAATCTAGTCAGCCATCGGCTTGATCTCAATAGTAATGATACACAGCTTAATAGACAAACATCTGAAGCTATTGATCACAGTTGGATCAGCTGTAGACAAATCCATTATGTCACGAGAAAATGAAATATCTATTTTATCAGGAGCTGAGTGAAGCCTAACCATATGCTCTAGCTCTCATCTCTAATGTTTACCATGAAAACAAACAGCCTCTTCTTTGTTTAGAAGCTGTGACACTGCATGAGCTGATATCAGAGGGGAATAACAAATGTCCAATGTCTTACGCACTACATTTCCCAAGTGCAGATATGTTACTGTTAATCAAATCATATCTATACTTGTAAATATCCATCCATATCTTAGGTCTCCTTAATCTAGTCTTGTCATTGTGCGGGGTGAGCAGCTTCAGCTTCCTTTCTGTCCCCTCAATCACAGCTCACTGTTCCACTTGTCATCTGCAGTAGGGCTGTTATTGAGAGGCTTCCCTCAGGCCGCTTCTTTGTCTTTAGTGGCTCGATTCAATTAGACTGACACCTGGCATGGCTCCTCGGCTGTATTGGCACTTCTTTTCATCCCATCTCTTTTATCAGCGTAATCGACCTCTGATGAAGTATATTACAAACATACAGCTCCTTCGTTGTGCTTCACTGAACTGTGTAGGGTCCAAAGAAAAGGGCCATTGTTTCATGAGGCTTTAATGATTTTGCAAATTAAAAGAATGATTCAAATCGTTGAATAACATCAGTGAATACCACACTCTCTGCAATCCTCACATTGTCCTCATCGGGTTAATTAGATTTGAATTTACATGAGCACATTAAACGTATGGTTAGTGACTCGTGCACTCTTGTCATGTTAGGAGGGTGGTGGGTGGGGATATATTTAACTCCTCAAATGCAAGGGCGGATATTGTTCACAACCGTTTGCTTCTATTTCTGGAAATGGAGAACTGCGTTGCAAAGACAGCCTTCTTGTGGAGGTTCACAGTTACACTTGACCATATATAATGCATTTCATGCACCTTTGTTATGCAAAAGAGGCACGATGAAAAGAATTCCATCATTGAGAAATGGAATTCCAGCTGCCCCGCCTCTTCCCCATGGTCATGAGAGCTGCTGGAGGTGCAGCTCTGCACACTGGAGGAATATCCCCTCCCCTCCAGTCTTGTTCAGCTGACACACATGGCCTTTTGATATTTCACGTGTCCCTTCTATGCCACAGAGGGATGGACAAGGAGAGGCTGAGGGGGCATGTCCAGAGCACTTAGACCTTTATCAAAACTCATTCAGTGTATTGTATTTTTTAGAGTAAAATCCACAGATTTTGCCTTTTCAGTGAACCCAGTTGTATTTGATCAAAGATATTAATTATTCACATAGTATCTCGCTTCCAGTATCAATGCACACTTCCTAACCATGCCCATTTGGAGCATATTTAACTACTTTCTGTTGTTCATCCAGGAATGCTAGTTCTGCAAGAATTTTAAGCAGTTATGTGTCAATCCAATATGTCAATCCAATATTTTATGTTTTAGTTCAAACATGATTATACATTCATTTGTTATCCTACCTTTTATCTCACTACTACCATCCACTAGATAAACATGACAGCATCACAGGTTCCGTGGAAATGTCACTGAATTTACATCTGCCCACACGTTCTCTATCATAAATAGTACTCATCCTTTTTTACAGCCATGTGAAAAAAATACATGAAGCGTATATTCCAACTCCCCTGAATGAATATATAATGTTCATCCCACGCCTGTGTACATTTATGATTGCCTGCCAGTACAAACAAACATTACTCACAGCCATGCTGACAGTGGGTCCTGTTTGAGATGAGCACTTACAATAAAGGTCTGATGCCCTTTTTATGTGTCGCTCATACATCATTTTATCATTTTCGTAGGACCTACAGTATAAGCAGCTTTATTTATCGGAGCTGTCACCAGGCTTTCTTCTTCATGTAAAATACGTCAAGTTAAAGCTCGACCGCCTGCACAAGAATACAAAACAAACCAAGGCCAACTAGGAAAACTTCCTCAAAACACAACTCTTTTATTCATCTCATGGCCTGTGATTATTTCCAGCAGCTCAACACGAAAACAAAAAGCTTGGTATGTCAAAGGGAAGCGAAAATAAGGGGAAGGTAAGGCACGGTGAAGAATAAATTGAGGCCATTATTGAGGGCAGTGAGGGAATAGTTTGGGGCTGGACTAAGAAAAGCATGGGCAGAAAGACTTTTAGTTAGGTCAGATGAACACAGATGGCAGCTCCTATATAAAGATACAAATGTAGAGAACATTGACCTGTCACTTAAATTAGATATATTTGACTGGTAATCATTTGATGCTATTGTGCATTTAAACCTCAACATATATTGTTCTGTATCCGATTCAACATACGGACATAACTTCTGACACTTGAGAGCAACTTTGAAACCAGCTTTCTTTGAAAGTTCCGGCAGCTGCAGCTCATTATCTCACACAATGGTAAAATGAGAAAAGATTCTTTGCTTCACCAACATCAGATTCATCATCAGCATGGAAATTAGGCTGCCATCGTGCAGCTGTGGTAATGTGTATGTTGACAGGTTATGGAAATATGGGGGCTTCTATAAATGCAGGTGCTTCATTCTCAATCCCTCTTTGATTGAACATAGAATCTCCGCTCCAAAATTATAATACATTTTCAACAATAGCTTTACGGTATGCTTTAGGACAGAATCGCAGAATTCATGTGTTTTGAAGACGATGCCACGGGCATGGACTATTAGATTCTGTAACTGTTCTCCCTGGTAAGCAGGTAATTAAAAGGGCAGAGGTACAGGTGATAATGCTCCACTTGCTAAATTAGGACACAAAAGCTGTCTGGAATAGGGTGCAATAACACAACATTTTAGATGTTATTATTTTCATTGCCATAATTGAGACAGATTGCCGGTGATGCAGAATGTTCGGTCATTTTAAGGTTGAAAAGATGGAAAATAGGCTTTCAGCAAATACAAATTCACCCTTGTAAAGTCAATGTGTATTCAGGGACAGCAAATGCATTTCTTTCTTTGGCACAGTAACATTCTGCTGACTCCAAGGCGATATTTCTGATTTGTTTGACAAAAGAAATACCTAGTTGCCAGTATAATGTCTCTGTTGATTTCCAGTGTCCCCCGCTTCCAAGTGGTAAGATCCTGAAGCAGATGAAGACTGAATATGAGAAATGGCACAGTTAAAGCATTATTCTGGCAATAACTATGCAGTACATTTCTATTCACACTTACAAATGCAAATCACGAGTGCAATCATTTAAAAATCTGTCACTTCACATTTTCTTTGTGCTTCCAGGAAATAATTAAACTGGAAAGCCAGATTTCCTTCGCTCCAGTTCTGAATGGATGCTCGCAAAGCTACACTCCCTTGCCTCTCTGTGCTCTTCCTCCACCTCTGTATAACTCTCTATGACACATTAAAACACATTAGCCCTCCCTAATACAGCTCGCAGAGAGAGGGATAGAGGCAGTGCATGTGTACAAATGAATCAGTGCTGTTTGTTGTACTGTTTCGGGCTGGAGCCGTTTCAAGTATCTTCTCTGAGAGAGCCGCAGATCATGTTTAGTAAGCTCGCCCTCATTATATCAGACCCTGGGGAGAGAAGGGCCCTCACTCCATACTATCAAAGCCATGGAGCTGCCTTCGAGGACATGCTTCAGTATGAATAGAGGCTACAGAGTACATACAAAAAGTTGCATGCTCAGCCCTCATCACCTCTCTCAGTGGGAAGCTGTCAACATTCAAGGTTTTGATCAAGCCTTGCCGTAATGGCTGTGGGTGACAGGTATACGAGACCATGGTTGTGGGAATAAATAGCTAGATTAGCATAATGCATCACCAACAAATTCAGCCTTCAGTGCGTGTGAAAGAACTACTTTTTGCCTGAGTGCTGCATTCATACACCGTCTGGGATCGTATTTCATAGGACAAACTCACAATTATGTAAACAGGATATTTACCTGTGCACCCTTGGAAGGTAATGTAATTTACTTCCAGCGTGTGCTCGATAGTCCGTCATGTAGTCTGTATCTCTGGCTGCTTTGAAAAGGCTTTGCAGCTCCTATTGTCCACGGAAAGCGTATATTCTTTTCAGCAATCATAATTCACCTGATACACGGAGAGCTTACCTCCAGAAATCCCAGCCATATTGATCCATCTGGAACTGAGCGACATCGCTATAAACAGGCTAATCTAACATAAAAGCTGGCCTTTCAATATGCCAGCCTGTTGAAACGATTTGGCTGTGCCGGATAGCAATGAATACATAAATAGATAAATGAGACACACAATCGGAGGCTCGGCCTGCATTGCATCCATATAACTGGAGGCAACAGCTCTGGAATGGGTGATTATTTGGAATAATATCCCTTACATTTGGCAGGTGTTTAGCACCGCTGGGTTGGGAATGGGGATGACAAAGACGTGAAGGTGGCTCTCATCAGTCAAACTCCTGTCTTCTGTGTTCTTCTACCTATATCTTGCATCTGAACTTTGTGACCTTCTGCCATTCTCACGTGTGATTAATTGCCACTTAAGACTGTCCAACTTTAATTTATGGGATAATTACCAAGCGAATGTGCGCTTTACCTGACTAGTTGCCAGACCAGACTTATCTCTGACTCTCCCTTCCATTCTCCTCTAACCCCCTGCCTTGTTGCTGCCTGACTTGCTGCCAGTAGGCTGAGGTTAGCGCAATAATGGTAGAGGGGGGGGGGGGGGGGGGGGGGGTTCAGAAACCCTTACATCTGCCAGGATTACAGCAATTCATTGTAACCTTCAGCAGCCCTTGCCAAATGCTCTCATAACACTTACTGGGCAGTTTTGCACTCTGGAAGGCACCAGTAGGCGATGTTGTACAGGGGGTTGTATACCTTTAGAGAAAACACATGGTTTAAAGTGAGGTAGGGGAAAAGGGCTTTGAGATATCCGTGGAGATTTGTTGAATTAAAAATACAGACTTTTTAATAATTTTCTTTGATGAATTATTTAAACCCACAGCTGTGTTTCGCTCCTCTCTTTGGACATTATTCATTCATTGACATTTTGCTAGGATGGAAATGATCAGGATGTTGAAGAGGGGATTTGTGCCTACAGTGAACAGAATGATGCTCGATTTAGTAAAATGTGGTTTGTTCCTCTCCCAATTTATCTTCCTTTGTGAGGATTTATCTAAATCAGGTGGATTTAGGGGACATTTTTATCCTGCTTAACCCCGCTCCACATTAATATGCACAATAGGCAGTGATAAGATTGTGATAGCATGTTAACCACGGAGAAAGGAAACAACACCATCCCTGCTCAGATACCGAGGGACCTTTTGGTTCTGTTCTGACTTATCTCTACTTGGAACAATCAATCTTAATGAGCATTAAGAATGTTGATTAGTGGTAATCCACAGGCCTCCCTAAAGTCACGCTGAATCTTTTCAGCCTTAATACGTATTGAACACTAATTAAACCCCAAATTAAACTTTCCTATGGAGTATGTCAGTTCTCTCGTCGGTATCCAACAACCCTTTTTTCCCATGACCCTTCACATGCTAAACCATATTTGTATTCCAAAGGTTTGCCTACGTCACATTTATATTTAATAAGGAATACTACAGTACATGTCATCTTCCTCTATAATCTAATAAGTTCATGTAAGACTATAAAGTATTTTAATTATATACAGTATTAAATATTCAGTTTGTAAAATAAAATGTATTTGAAGGAGCAATCCTGAAAAATGGCGGAGATGTTTATCATTTACTTTTATTTGTAGAAATATATTGTATCACCACATTGACTTCATAGTCAGTAATACATTGTCTCGCCTATGTCTTATTTCAACCAAAAACTATTTAATTAGATGAATAAGCATGCATTTTATTCCTAGCCTCTTAGAATTTAATTGCATTTCATTCATAGAATAAAAATGGTTTCCCGCAATAGCTGTCATCCCATAAAAATGCTTTATTTTGACTAAATATCGCCTAGCACATAATGAGTTTATTAAATGTATATCTGTTAAAAGAATAATATCTGCTATGCTGTAGCAAGAGATTAGAGCTGCCAACATAGGTGATGATTTTGCTATCGATCCACCAGTTGTTTTTGTGCTCCGTGAAGAACAGAGCTGTTTCCAGCAGTTCTGGCAGAGAGCTGCTAGCCTCTGGCAGCTACTCTGCCTTCTGAGCTGAATGTGACCAACAGCTAAACATGTCAAGTATATAGGCTGGAGTAGCAGTTGTTCCGTGAAACAAAATGAGTAAAGGTTTTTTGTTCTGCTTCAGTAAGGACACAAATGTGTATTACACAGTTACACCTGTATGTGGTATTTCAGTGTATCTAGATTAATAGTAATTTGGCTTCAATACATCAGTAAGATTTGCAAAATGACACTGTGTCTCTCTGTGTGTTGAAAGCAGGCCCGATTCTGACTCCTGGCTCCTTCGAGTGTCCCGCAGCCTCCAGTGCAATTAATGATCTTGCTTACAACATTAGCGCCACAATCATGAAAAATCGCACGAAAGCACAGAGTCCCCCAACATATTGAGCTCAATTAATCACAGGCTTCATGCTCATTGGCGATGTCAAACTTGGTCTCAGCGTTATTGAGTGCCATGGTAATCAAGTACCTGCCATATGCTCCCAGGAGTGATTCTCTTTTTGTTCATACAGTTCACGTAGAGTTATGATTTGTCTGGACATTCAGCTAATGAATCATCTTATTTCTGAGTTTTACAGCATACTGTCTCTGGCACTCAGAGAAAGTAAAACTCACAAATCCATAAAGTGTCTTTGTTAATCCATTGTTTTCACGGTGCTTGAGCATTCGGAGCGTTATAATTTATCTAGAAAACAAGTGCACCACTCCTCAATACTGTTTCAAAGTGAAAAATACAAACATGATTAGAATTTTTCCTTTCAGACTTTCTGTCCTTTGTTTTTTATAAGCAGAGAGACACATGAAGGCAGACCATGGGTCCAACATCCAGTGTGGTATGCTGGGAATTCAATTTTTTTGAGGTTTTAGACCTTCAGGATTGTCAAACCATAGTCTATCTCTTGATATTTAAAAAATGTAATCCATGTCAAGGAGCCATTCTTTTCACTGCAATCTGTAACTAAATCAAGATTGTAGAGATTGCTTGTTATGCCGTCAATGTCTTTGCACCTTTGCAGAAGTGATGGCACATCACAAAGCCGTACTTTAGAGTTGCAGGCTATCAGAATTTATATTAAGGAGGGGGAGGGGAATCATATTGTGTAGTTCAGGGGATGCAGAATAGAGTTGGAGTTTGACAGACAAAACGCAGGGTGTATCAGTGGCATGGAGACAGGGACCATCAATCAACAGACAGCTTTCTTTAGCGTTATAAATCACTTCATTGCCTAAAGGGCATCATCTGTCCCCATCTCCTAACTTCAGACGGAAAGTGTGTAGTGTAGTTCCTCTTACAGATGGGATGAACAACCGATATGAACCGCTTGTTCTGTTTATTTGCATCTTCAACAATCATAGACATCCGTATGTCTCCCAGCACTGTAGCACGTACACACAGGACATCAACACCAGTTTGCCCATCCTTTGTCACAGCAGACAAACGCATGGATGTTTATCCTACACCAGAAAGAAATACTCAGTAGCACAGTAAATCAAAAATAGTCTGCCTAATTTAAAACAGCATGTAAAACTAAATAACAAAATAGGTTACAAACCAAAATCAGTGCATTATGTAGCATATACAGTAAGCAAATACTGTGTGTATGGTCACATTGGGAGGGAGTGCTAAGCAGATCAGAGTTCTTAACAAAGAGAAGTAGAAGTTCATACAGTAAGATAAACAGTTTGTAACACTGAATCAGTCATTGATCTTTTCGCTGTAAACAAAACCAAGGCGCCAGAACAATTAGTAGTAAGGGTTAGCGGAAATGTAACAGTTCAGCCCATGCTGTAAGCTCTGCAATGCTGACAGATTGAACCAAATATTTTTTTCATTGTATCAGGTGTAAGTGAATTTGATCACATCGATGCATCTATAGGTGCCATGTTACTAGATTCAAAGTATCAAAAGCTGCAGATTAAATTCAAACCACTACATACATGCCTAATGACATTTTATGTTGGTATTGAGTATCATACAGCCTTTTTTAGATTCTTTATAATGCTGATGGTCCAGACTGAGTCATGATATGAAATGCTCATTGGAGAATATAGAATGTGAAGTATTGCTGCTATATACTGTATGTGCATTCTATGCAAGCATAGAAATAATAAACAAACTGTAGCATATTCATCATATACAATATCTTTGTGCCCCGCATTGGCCACCATTGTGGCATTATACACTTCAGAACTAACATATATGCATTTATACATGCACGTCTAGTGCAAGATATTTTTATTTTTTTAGAATTTTTGTTTATCCATAATTTGGAAAATTCCTCATCTGGGGACATCTATCTGGTCCTACTCAAGTGGACCGATTACTGAAATGAAAACCACACAAGACCCTATCACAGGTCTGAAATTAGCGTTTTTAGCTCAACGGTGACAAAAATAAATACCAGAAAGTGACACTATGCGCAAAGTGATACGTTTATTTTGTCCATAAGTGCATTGAACATCAGTCATTTATATGCATGGGGTTATCAAGCGTAGAAGATGAGCTCAGGAATCTGCCCCCCCTGCACCCCAGTGCCATTAGTGCTGTCCGAGGAGCACTGGTACTGAAATGTCACTTTCCCACACTGCACCTCTGTCATCCCTTCCTGTCCAAAGTAGCTGAGCTCATTCCCATCCAGAACCACACTAGCAGTGTAGAAGGTGTCGGGCTCGATCTGCACTGGATACTCAAACCACACTGGGAAGGTGTTGCTGGAACCATCAGAGAAGTATTTGCTGAGGTTTTGTCCCAGCATTACTCCTTGACGTTTCAACTCAATCTTGGCACTGTACTCTGCTGATCCACAGCTAGATCCATACAGACCAAACCCAGCGATAAAAACTCTTTTATCCACTGCAAACTGTATGCTGTCGCAGCGGCCCCGATAGCGCCACTGATTGCTTCGGTAGGCACATGACTGGAATCTGTGGCAGCGCTGGGGTGTCAGACCTTTTCTAGGCATGCTGACAAACTCCAGCTCAGGCTTCTTTGCCGCTGTGTACCACAGGAAGATGTCATTGGTCTCATTAAGTGTCAACACTCCCGACTGGGCTGCTCCATTGGCAAAGTCATCCAGAGCCATTGTAGGGATACGTATCAGGTACATGGCCTTGCCCAACACCTTACGCCTGTTGTCAGTCGACAAGGTGAGGTCCCGTCTCTGGCACTCAGCCTCAGCCCAGCTGAGTGCCGCTTCAAACACCACTATCTCTTTAGCATTGAGTGTCTCGCGCTGTAGGATACTCTCGAGGGTCTGGGAGTCGATGTCGCAGAAGCCCTCCGAGCATAACGCCAGCTCGGCCTGGGCATCAATCACTTCCCAGCAACGCTGCGTCAGCTCCGGCTCCTCGAACAGGCAGCTCTGGGAGAGTAACACGCAGGCATTCTTGGCGCTCAGACTGGTCTCCAAGAAGTTGACGCAGGCACGTGCCAGGTGAGGGACAATGTACTTCTTGGCAGCGTAAAGAGTGGCCAACACTGTGTCAGCACTCAGGTCAATTTCATCACAGTAAATGTACCTGTTGAAATAAAAATGAGTCTTTCTCAGCTTTATAGACAACATGGTGTAAGCATGTTTATTAAGCAGATAATGTTATTATAAAAACAGACCTGAAGGAGTTATAAATAGTAATGTTGTATATACTATATTTATATATACAGTACTTTATGGTTAAAACAAGTACTGTTGAAGAGTTAAGACAAAGGAGAATCCTTACTTCAGCATTGCCAGAAATGCTGCTGGTTCCACATCTGGAATATGGATTTCATCATCGTTCTCAGCAAGTTCCCCATAAAACATGGCATGGAACACTGAGCTGCCCACAGCCAAAACATACTGTTGGAAGAAAAGGAAACAAAGTAAAAGAGTGAAAACAGGAATACAAACATGCTGTATAGCCTGTGATTTCACTGGAAATAACATAACGTGTAGTAACATTCAGTAATGGAGAAAGATTATCTGTCCTTTATAATTGTCATAAATCCAATTAGTTCACATGTAGCTCCTACTCTTTACATACAAAATCAATCAATGTGTGGGTGTTGAACAATGCCTCAATTCTAATCACTGGAGAGACTGAACCTGTTGAGCTTCTCACATAATGAACCGAGCTCAGCCAGTTACCATTTTCCCTGAGGACGAGGAGGCACATTTCTAATGAACAAGATTGTCTCTAATTTAAACAAAAAACTAAACAGGAAATCCTAATAACACAACTATAGAGAGTTCAGCAAAAGTTCAATTAGCTAAAATTAATTACTTGAACCTATGATGAAATCAGATGCAACACAATGCTACTAATTCCAGTGATAAGCACTGTGTTCAAGGCATGCATTTTGTTATTGTACTCAAGTACATCCATGTGTGTGAGTGTGTGTGCAGCATAAGTATGCGTTGGTGGGTATGTGGGTGGTGTACATTTTCACAAAAATAAAAAGGCACATACCCAATTTGCCTTGCAAAAAAATTTTTGGAAAACAATGCACATTTTTTTACACATTGAAATTCATTAAAGCATGAGTATTTAAATGCTGCATATTAGAATATGATTAGTTCCATCTTCTGACCCATTGTATTTTACAAATGTTCACTCTGCTTTTAGCTGCATAAGGCATCCCGTATTTTGTAAGAAATATAACTTTAGAAATTAAATCATAATGCACATCTGAGTTCCGGCCAAATGGACACAATAAAGATTGCGGTATTGAGCGTCATTATATTCCACTGGCATAATGTCTTGGCATAAAGTGCAGTCAAGTCATCTTCAATTTCCTTCTTTCCATAACGGCTTTCTTTAAATGCATGGAAGAAGTGCACTGCAACTACCAATCATAGATAATACTTTTGGGTCCCATATAAAGAACAAAAAAGATGACCCATGCAGGGCTCATCTGTCTGGGTAGATGTGGAATGGCCAGCCGAGGGAAATTCATGGCTGCAAAATCACTTACCAGATTGAATGTGAATGTTATAATCATATTCCAAATGAGTACACGTAATGATGTTCTTTTAGATGAGCCACATGGTGTAGGAAGCTATACACTTTAATCATTGATGTGAACATCTTGGAAAAGGCAATGAGGTCAGAGGGAGAACTAAACATGAAGCATGTCGACCTCCATGTTGCAACCGGCGTAAACAGGATGAATTTGGGTCTAATTATAATACTAACGGTTATAAAGTCGATTCACTATAACCATACATCCAGAATTCTAAAGCTAATCAAGTGAAGGGATATAAAAAGTATTTCTAGGATTTGAGACGCAGAGTTGAATGCATCTTTCTCTATTCCTTATCATTGTGGCTGTGTGCTGTTAGACGTGTTTGATTAAAAGTTGGGTAATTGCAGAGCTGTCTCTGAAAAGCTGAGCTAAAGCAGAGACAAAGGCGATCCATTCTCCGAGATAACTGCTGAAGAGGATATCCCTTCCTCCTTCCCTCAGCCTCATTTACATAAATAATTGAGGACTGTCTAGAAAAGACACATGGTGCGGAAGTGAGACCTGAGCACAAAGGATGGCAATTATATTACTGCTGGCATGGGGAGGATTATTTTTTATGCTGATATGATATGAATAACTGTGCTGGCTGATTACTTGTTTGCTAATTTCCTCGCTGCAACCGTGACTTTAATCGTTGATGAAATTCTTACTCTGTGTCCCGGCAGCCGCTGGGTCCTTCCAGGCTGACCCACCACAAAGTGAACATCTGCCATCAGCTCATTGTTGAACATTACTGAATTTCTAAGAAGGGAAAGAAACAAATCAAAACAGGAGAAATCAATCATCCACATTTATACCCTGTACATTTGTTTTAGAAGAGAGGAAGGGGAGAAAACCCACAACTAAAAGTTATAAGAGTGACATTAAAGGAGGATCAATGCACATAAACCCATAAATATATATATTTATGCGATTAATAAGGCTAATACAAATTAGGCTTTGGCAAAAATCCAAGCAAAAATAGTAAACTACATATATTTTCTCCTTCTCTTCAAGCAAGAGTTGTGGTTATATAAAGTGTCCCAATTGCTTCAGGCAAGACAGTACATGGATTGAAAGAAAGTCTTACATACCACACTTACACAAACTTAAACACTTTGTGCCTACATAGAGAAAAACTGGTGAACAATCCAATTAACTAAATGGAAAATCCCCACTGTGAAAGAATGGGACAAACAATGAAGCTGCGTTCATATATTATTGAGTACTGGAACATGTGACAGGGGTGGGTAAACAGCCCCATGCATTTCTGGAGAGACAACAAAGCGGAGAGCACACATTTAGCTCTGTACAGCTGGGTTCTCTTACTGATAGGCCAAGGTAAATATTTAGCTTTTAGTACAGAGCAGCATCTGCCTGTAGTGCATATCAAACGCACCCGGTGCCTAACCACCCTCCGTTATGTCAAAGCGGCAAAGTCTGCAGGAGCATGGGAGGGTGTAAACAGAGATACCCCCAGCAGATTAAGGGCAGGGCAGAGGGAACACATACACACACAAACACACACACACACACACACACACACACACACACACACTTGTGAGACCACCTCAACAAACACACACACTTGTGAGACCACCTCAACAAACACACACTTGTGAGACCACCTCAACAAACAAACACACACTTGTGAGACCACCTCAACAAACACACACTTGTGAGACCACTCAACAAACACACACA